>NC_138742.1:3797333-3935806 GCF_965113295.1 Leuciscus leuciscus
GATTATAAGCGCCTCCTATTGGCGTAGGTAATGTTTACGGCACGATTATCAAGTATGTGAGGCGAACGCAACGGAATAGTCAAGTTAACCATAAATTAACATGGTGAGTAACATTTTATAAACAATATTGTCAATATTGTTTGTTTTCCCTCTATTTTGCTGATGAGAATTTCAAAATAAAGCCCTACCAGAGTCTCAATGCAACAACAGACAGTGATTGAACCGTGAATTTTGTGAACCGTTACATAATCCTATATAATTATAAAGTCAATTGTTATTATACTTACTTTACAATATTACTGTTTGTTGTTGTATTTTTCAAAACTTGAAACGTGTGTGTGTGTGTGTGTGTGTGTGTGTGTGTGTGTGTGTGTGTGTGTGTGTGTCAGGTGGATTTTTTTCATGTTTTTGAAATAAGTCTCTTGCTGCTCCCCCAGCCTGCATTTATTTGATTAAAATATAGTAGCCTAGGCTGTAAACTACAGTATTGTGATATATTATTACAATTTTATATAACAGTTTCTATTTGGACATATATTAAAAGTATTATTTTTATTTTTTCCCCCTGATTTCTAATTGTGACGATCTCATAGCTTTATTTATGAAATTGTAAATGCAGTGAAAATACATTAATGCCACTTCTGTGTATGCACTGCAAAGATGGATTTTCCTTTAATGATTTAATTTGACTGGTGGACGTGTTTGCATTTGTGTTTTATAATGTGTAAGTGTCATTCATTGATTTATTGAGTGTGTGTGTGTGTGTGTGTGCGCGCGCTGCCAATGGACCCAACGGCCTGCTGGGAGTTGTAGTTTTGTTGTATGTTTTGTCCAATTTTCTTGTGCTCCTCCCTGTCCTAATCTAGGTGATGGGACCTACCAGCTGTTCCTCATCAATGGCAAGAGGATCCAGTATTTAAGCAGAGCCGGAGAGAGAGAGAGACTGGGAGAGATTTCTTCTCCCAAGAGCCTGAGGCTGTTGTGTGACCAGACTCGGAGTGTTGCTCTTGTTGGTGTATGTTAAGCTTAAGTGTGTTGTTACGCTTAAATGTGGTGTTACGGCTGTAGTGGCAGCTTTGGTGTGTTAAGCTTAAACCAAGGTCAACTTAAATGTCTTGTGGCTGTAGTGTACAGCTTTGAATTGCTTGCCCATTGTTGAGTGTTGGAGCAGTATGGGAGTGGGTGCCATTTTTCTTTTCTCATTTTCTCCTGTTTTTTTTTTTTTTTGTTAGTTAGGAAGTAAGGTAAGAAGTCCTGTTGTTTATTTGTGTTTATTGTTGTAGGTCAATTAGGTTTTCCTTCTACCGGGTAGTGATCTTTTGTTTGTTTTGGCTTTACCTGCTCCTGAAGAACACGCTTCATTTCTTTTTCTTTTGGAGCTGTTTGTTTAGGATTCTTTTTGCACTGTATTTATCACTTATTGTAAATAAATGTATTGGAAATCTTACTTTGTGTATTGTGTGCTGGGACTCAGATAGGTTAACTTTTCTTTGTCGCTGTTCATTTTTGCTTTAAAGTTACTTTTCCCTTTTGCCCCTAGAAAATGAATTGGCAACGTAACAGTGGTATTGTGTAATTATTCGAATAGAATTGAGTCTTTTCTCTCTGTTTTGCATGCGTCTTCATAATCATTATTGTTGTTGTTGTTATTATAGAATTTTGATTTATTTTTGCCTCTGTCACAGTGTTTCTTAACCTGAATTAGCACTGTTCATAGGCAACACCAATAGGTCACACAAAATAAACATATGACCACTGGTGTACAGTATACATTACTTGGACTATTTAAATGTATTATTAAATAAAGAAAAAAAGATCGTCGCGCTGTGAAGGCAGTATACCTGCCCAGATCAGCCGATCCTTTCTAGCGATCAATGGGGAGGTGCCTGACAGTTCACATTCAACGACAATAGTAGAAGGCGCTCGGCGGCTATTTATACCATAGCGTGGACCTATCTTTCACTTCGATGGTAACTAAAAAAAAAATTCAAACTGCGATTTCTCACGATGGATATCCTCGCGCGATCGAGTGTAGATTGTGTTAAACACGATAAGAACAAAAAATTCTGCGTTTATTCCTTAAAACAGTCGTTTTTTCCCATATTGCTTCTCCTTTGCAGCTGCCATTGGCGCACGTCACGATTATAAGCGCCTCCTATTGGCGTAGGTAATGTTTACGGCACGATTATCAAGTATGTGAGGCGAACGCAACGGAATAGTCAAGTTAACCATAAATTAACATGGTGAGTAACATTTTATAAACAATATTGTCAATATTGTTTGTTTTCCCTCTATTTTGCTGATGAGAATTTCAAAATAAAGCCCTACCAGAGTCTCAATGCAACAACAGACAGTGATTGAACCGTGAATTTTGTGAACCGTTACATAATCCTATATAATTATAAAGTCAATTGTTATTATACTTTACAATATTACTGTTTGTTGTTGTATTTTTCAAAACTTGAAACGTGTGTGTGTGTGTGTGTGTGTGTGTGTGTGTGTGTGTGTGTGTCAGGTGGATTTTTTTCATGTTTTTGAAATAAGTCTCTTGCTGCTCCCCCAGCCTGCATTTATTTGATTAAAATATAGTAGCCTAGGCTGTAAACTACAGTATTGTGATATATTATTACAATTTTATATAACAGTTTCTATTTGGACATATATTAAAAGTATTATTTTTATTTTTTCCCCCTGATTTCTAATTGTGACGATCTCATAGCTTTATTTATGAAATTGTAAATGCAGTGAAAATACATTAATGCCACTTCTGTGTATGCACTGCAAAGATGGATTTTCCTTTAATGATTTAATTTGACTGGTGGACGTGTTTGCATTTGTGTTTTATAATGTGTAAGTGTCATTCATTGATTTATTGAGTGTGTGTGTGTGTGTGTGTGTGCGCGCGCTGCCAATGGACCCAACGGCCTGCTGGGAGTTGTAGTTTTGTTGTATGTTTTGTCCAATTTTCTTGTGCTCCTCCCTGTCCTAATCTAGGTGATGGGACCTACCAGCTGTTCCTCATCAATGGCAAGAGGATCCAGTATTTAAGCAGAGCCGGAGAGAGAGAGAGACTGGGAGAGATTTCTTCTCCCAAGAGCCTGAGGCTGTTGTGTGACCAGACTCGGAGTGTTGCTCTTGTTGGTGTATGTTAAGCTTAAGTGTGTTGTTACGCTTAAATGTGGTGTTACGGCTGTAGTGGCAGCTTTGGTGTGTTAAGCTTAAACCAAGGTCAACTTAAATGTCTTGTGGCTGTAGTGTACAGCTTTGAATTGCTTGCCCATTGTTGAGTGTTGGAGCAGTATGGGAGTGGGTGCCATTTTTCTTTTCTCATTTTCTCCTGTTTTTTTTTTTTTTTGTTAGTTAGGAAGTAAGGTAAGAAGTCCTGTTGTTTATTTGTGTTTATTGTTGTAGGTCAATTAGGTTTTCCTTCTACCGGGTAGTGATCTTTTGTTTGTTTTGGCTTTACCTGCTCCTGAAGAACACGCTTCATTTCTTTTTCTTTTGGAGCTGTTTGTTTAGGATTCTTTTTGCACTGTATTTATCACTTATTGTAAATAAATGTATTGGAAATCTTACTTTGTGTATTGTGTGCTGGGACTCAGATAGGTTAACTTTTCTTTGTCGCTGTTCATTTTTGCTTTAAAGTTACTTTTCCCTTTTGCCCCTAGAAAATGAATTGGCAACGTAACAGTGGTATTGTGTAATTATTCGAATAGAATTGAGTCTTTTCTCTCTGTTTTGCATGCGTCTTCATAATCATTATTGTTGTTGTTGTTATTATAGAATTTTGATTTATTTTTGCCTCTGTCACAGTGTTTCTTAACCTGAATTAGCACTGTTCATAGGCAACACCAATAGGTCACACAAAATAAACATATGACCACTGGTGTACAGTATACATTACTTGGACTATTTAAATGTATTATTAAATAAAGAAAAAAAGATCGTCGCGCTGTGAAGGCAGTATACCTGCCCAGATCAGCCGATCCTTTCTAGCGATCAATGGGGAGGTGCCTGACAGTTCACATTCAACGACAATAGTAGAAGGCGCTCGGCGGCTATTTATACCATAGCGTGGACCTATCTTTCACTTCGATGGTAACTAAAAAAAAAATTCAAACTGCGATTTCTCACGATGGATATCCTCGCGCGATCGAGTGTAGATTGTGTTAAACACGATAAGAACAAAAAATTCTGCGTTTATTCCTTAAAACAGTCGTTTTTTCCCATATTGCTTCTCCTTTGCAGCTGCCATTGGCGCACGTCACGATTATAAGCGCCTCCTATTGGCGTAGGTAATGTTTACGGCACGATTATCAAGTATGTGAGGCGAACGCAACGGAATAGTCAAGTTAACCATAAATTAACATGGTGAGTAACATTTTATAAACAATATTGTCAATATTGTTTGTTTTCCCTCTATTTTGCTGATGAGAATTTCAAAATAAAGCCCTACCAGAGTCTCAATGCAACAACAGACAGTGATTGAACCGTGAATTTTGTGAACCGTTACATAATCCTATATAATTATAAAGTCAATTGTTATTATACTTTACAATATTACTGTTTGTTGTTGTATTTTTCAAAACTTGAAACGTGTGTGTGTGTGTGTGTGTGTGTGTGTGTGTGTGTGTGTGTCAGGTGGATTTTTTTCATGTTTTTGAAATAAGTCTCTTGCTGCTCCCCCAGCCTGCATTTATTTGATTAAAATATAGTAGCCTAGGCTGTAAACTACAGTATTGTGATATATTATTACAATTTTATATAACAGTTTCTATTTGGACATATATTAAAAGTATTATTTTTATTTTTTCCCCCTGATTTCTAATTGTGACGATCTCATAGCTTTATTTATGAAATTGTAAATGCAGTGAAAATACATTAATGCCACTTCTGTGTATGCACTGCAAAGATGGATTTTCCTTTAATGATTTAATTTGACTGGTGGACGTGTTTGCATTTGTGTTTTATAATGTGTAAGTGTCATTCATTGATTTATTGAGTGTGTGTGTGTGTGTGTGCGCGCGCTGCCAATGGACCCAACGGCCTGCTGGGAGTTGTAGTTTTGTTGTATGTTTTGTCCAATTTTCTTGTGCTCCTCCCTGTCCTAATCTAGGTGATGGGACCTACCAGCTGTTCCTCATCAATGGCAAGAGGATCCAGTATTTAAGCAGAGCCGGAGAGAGAGAGAGACTGGGAGAGATTTCTTCTCCCAAGAGCCTGAGGCTGTTGTGTGACCAGACTCGGAGTGTTGCTCTTGTTGGTGTATGTTAAGCTTAAGTGTGTTGTTACGCTTAAATGTGGTGTTACGGCTGTAGTGGCAGCTTTGGTGTGTTAAGCTTAAACCAAGGTCAACTTAAATGTCTTGTGGCTGTAGTGTACAGCTTTGAATTGCTTGCCCATTGTTGAGTGTTGGAGCAGTATGGGAGTGGGTGCCATTTTTCTTTTCTCATTTTCTCCTGTTTTTTTTTTTTTTTGTTAGTTAGGAAGTAAGGTAAGAAGTCCTGTTGTTTATTTGTGTTTATTGTTGTAGGTCAATTAGGTTTTCCTTCTACCGGGTAGTGATCTTTTGTTTGTTTTGGCTTTACCTGCTCCTGAAGAACACGCTTCATTTCTTTTTCTTTTGGAGCTGTTTGTTTAGGATTCTTTTTGCACTGTATTTATCACTTATTGTAAATAAATGTATTGGAAATCTTACTTTGTGTATTGTGTGCTGGGACTCAGATAGGTTAACTTTTCTTTGTCGCTGTTCATTTTTGCTTTAAAGTTACTTTTCCCTTTTGCCCCTAGAAAATGAATTGGCAACGTAACAGTGGTATTGTGTAATTATTCGAATAGAATTGAGTCTTTTCTCTCTGTTTTGCATGCGTCTTCATAATCATTATTGTTGTTGTTGTTATTATAGAATTTTGATTTATTTTTGCCTCTGTCACAGTGTTTCTTAACCTGAATTAGCACTGTTCATAGGCAACACCAATAGGTCACACAAAATAAACATATGACCACTGGTGTACAGTATACATTACTTGGACTATTTAAATGTATTATTAAATAAAGAAAAAAAGATCGTCGCGCTGTGAAGGCAGTATACCTGCCCAGATCAGCCGATCCTTTCTAGCGATCAATGGGGAGGTGCCTGACAGTTCACATTCAACGACAATAGTAGAAGGCGCTCGGCGGCTATTTATACCATAGCGTGGACCTATCTTTCACTTCGATGGTAACTAAAAAAAAAATTCAAACTGCGATTTCTCACGATGGATATCCTCGCGCGATCGAGTGTAGATTGTGTTAAACACGATAAGAACAAAAAATTCTGCGTTTATTCCTTAAAACAGTCGTTTTTTCCCATATTGCTTCTCCTTTGCAGCTGCCATTGGCGCACGTCACGATTATAAGCGCCTCCTATTGGCGTAGGTAATGTTTACGGCACGATTATCAAGTATGTGAGGCGAACGCAACGGAATAGTCAAGTTAACCATAAATTAACATGGTGAGTAACATTTTATAAACAATATTGTCAATATTGTTTGTTTTCCCTCTATTTTGCTGATGAGAATTTCAAAATAAAGCCCTACCAGAGTCTCAATGCAACAACAGACAGTGATTGAACCGTGAATTTTGTGAACCGTTACATAATCCTATATAATTATAAAGTCAATTGTTATTATACTTTACAATATTACTGTTTGTTGTTGTATTTTTCAAAACTTGAAACGTGTGTGTGTGTGTGTGTGTGTGTGTGTGTGTGTGTGTGTGTGTGTCAGGTGGATTTTTTTCATGTTTTTGAAATAAGTCTCTTGCTGCTCCCCCAGCCTGCATTTATTTGATTAAAATATAGTAGCCTAGGCTGTAAACTACAGTATTGTGATATATTATTACAATTTTATATAACAGTTTCTATTTGGACATATATTAAAAGTATTATTTTTATTTTTTCCCCCTGATTTCTAATTGTGACGATCTCATAGCTTTATTTATGAAATTGTAAATGCAGTGAAAATACATTAATGCCACTTCTGTGTATGCACTGCAAAGATGGATTTTCCTTTAATGATTTAATTTGACTGGTGGACGTGTTTGCATTTGTGTTTTATAATGTGTAAGTGTCATTCATTGATTTATTGAGTGTGTGTGTGTGTGTGTGCGCGCGCTGCCAATGGACCCAACGGCCTGCTGGGAGTTGTAGTTTTGTTGTATGTTTTGTCCAATTTTCTTGTGCTCCTCCCTGTCCTAATCTAGGTGATGGGACCTACCAGCTGTTCCTCATCAATGGCAAGAGGATCCAGTATTTAAGCAGAGCCGGAGAGAGAGAGAGACTGGGAGAGATTTCTTCTCCCAAGAGCCTGAGGCTGTTGTGTGACCAGACTCGGAGTGTTGCTCTTGTTGGTGTATGTTAAGCTTAAGTGTGTTGTTACGCTTAAATGTGGTGTTACGGCTGTAGTGGCAGCTTTGGTGTGTTAAGCTTAAACCAAGGTCAACTTAAATGTCTTGTGGCTGTAGTGTACAGCTTTGAATTGCTTGCCCATTGTTGAGTGTTGGAGCAGTATGGGAGTGGGTGCCATTTTTCTTTTCTCATTTTCTCCTGTTTTTTTTTTTTTTTGTTAGTTAGGAAGTAAGGTAAGAAGTCCTGTTGTTTATTTGTGTTTATTGTTGTAGGTCAATTAGGTTTTCCTTCTACCGGGTAGTGATCTTTTGTTTGTTTTGGCTTTACCTGCTCCTGAAGAACACGCTTCATTTCTTTTTCTTTTGGAGCTGTTTGTTTAGGATTCTTTTTGCACTGTATTTATCACTTATTGTAAATAAATGTATTGGAAATCTTACTTTGTGTATTGTGTGCTGGGACTCAGATAGGTTAACTTTTCTTTGTCGCTGTTCATTTTTGCTTTAAAGTTACTTTTCCCTTTTGCCCCTAGAAAATGAATTGGCAACGTAACAGTGGTATTGTGTAATTATTCGAATAGAATTGAGTCTTTTCTCTCTGTTTTGCATGCGTCTTCATAATCATTATTGTTGTTGTTGTTATTATAGAATTTTGATTTATTTTTGCCTCTGTCACAGTGTTTCTTAACCTGAATTAGCACTGTTCATAGGCAACACCAATAGGTCACACAAAATAAACATATGACCACTGGTGTACAGTATACATTACTTGGACTATTTAAATGTATTATTAAATAAAGAAAAAAAGATCGTCGCGCTGTGAAGGCAGTATACCTGCCCAGATCAGCCGATCCTTTCTAGCGATCAATGGGGAGGTGCCTGACAGTTCACATTCAACGACAATAGTAGAAGGCGCTCGGCGGCTATTTATACCATAGCGTGGACCTATCTTTCACTTCGATGGTAACTAAAAAAAAAATTCAAACTGCGATTTCTCACGATGGATATCCTCGCGCGATCGAGTGTAGATTGTGTTAAACACGATAAGAACAAAAAATTCTGCGTTTATTCCTTAAAACAGTCGTTTTTTCCCATATTGCTTCTCCTTTGCAGCTGCCATTGGCGCACGTCACGATTATAAGCGCCTCCTATTGGCGTAGGTAATGTTTACGGCACGATTATCAAGTATGTGAGGCGAACGCAACGGAATAGTCAAGTTAACCATAAATTAACATGGTGAGTAACATTTTATAAACAATATTGTCAATATTGTTTGTTTTCCCTCTATTTTGCTGATGAGAATTTCAAAATAAAGCCCTACCAGAGTCTCAATGCAACAACAGACAGTGATTGAACCGTGAATTTTGTGAACCGTTACATAATCCTATATAATTATAAAGTCAATTGTTATTATACTTTACAATATTACTGTTTGTTGTTGTATTTTTCAAAACTTGAAACGTGTGTGTGTGTGTGTGTGTGTGTGTGTGTGTGTGTGTGTGTGTGTGTGTGTGTGTGTGTCAGGTGGATTTTTTTCATGTTTTTGAAATAAGTCTCTTGCTGCTCCCCCAGCCTGCATTTATTTGATTAAAATATAGTAGCCTAGGCTGTAAACTACAGTATTGTGATATATTATTACAATTTTATATAACAGTTTCTATTTGGACATATATTAAAAGTATTATTTTTATTTTTTCCCCCTGATTTCTAATTGTGACGATCTCATAGCTTTATTTATGAAATTGTAAATGCAGTGAAAATACATTAATGCCACTTCTGTGTATGCACTGCAAAGATGGATTTTCCTTTAATGATTTAATTTGACTGGTGGACGTGTTTGCATTTGTGTTTTATAATGTGTAAGTGTCATTCATTGATTTATTGAGTGTGTGTGTGTGTGTGTGTGTGTGCGCGCGCTGCCAATGGACCCAACGGCCTGCTGGGAGTTGTAGTTTTGTTGTATGTTTTGTCCAATTTTCTTGTGCTCCTCCCTGTCCTAATCTAGGTGATGGGACCTACCAGCTGTTCCTCATCAATGGCAAGAGGATCCAGTATTTAAGCAGAGCCGGAGAGAGAGAGAGACTGGGAGAGATTTCTTCTCCCAAGAGCCTGAGGCTGTTGTGTGACCAGACTCGGAGTGTTGCTCTTGTTGGTGTATGTTAAGCTTAAGTGTGTTGTTACGCTTAAATGTGGTGTTACGGCTGTAGTGGCAGCTTTGGTGTGTTAAGCTTAAACCAAGGTCAACTTAAATGTCTTGTGGCTGTAGTGTACAGCTTTGAATTGCTTGCCCATTGTTGAGTGTTGGAGCAGTATGGGAGTGGGTGCCATTTTTCTTTTCTCATTTTCTCCTGTTTTTTTTTTTTTTTGTTAGTTAGGAAGTAAGGTAAGAAGTCCTGTTGTTTATTTGTGTTTATTGTTGTAGGTCAATTAGGTTTTCCTTCTACCGGGTAGTGATCTTTTGTTTGTTTTGGCTTTACCTGCTCCTGAAGAACACGCTTCATTTCTTTTTCTTTTGGAGCTGTTTGTTTAGGATTCTTTTTGCACTGTATTTATCACTTATTGTAAATAAATGTATTGGAAATCTTACTTTGTGTATTGTGTGCTGGGACTCAGATAGGTTAACTTTTCTTTGTCGCTGTTCATTTTTGCTTTAAAGTTACTTTTCCCTTTTGCCCCTAGAAAATGAATTGGCAACGTAACAGTGGTATTGTGTAATTATTCGAATAGAATTGAGTCTTTTCTCTCTGTTTTGCATGCGTCTTCATAATCATTATTGTTGTTGTTGTTATTATAGAATTTTGATTTATTTTTGCCTCTGTCACAGTGTTTCTTAACCTGAATTAGCACTGTTCATAGGCAACACCAATAGGTCACACAAAATAAACATATGACCACTGGTGTACAGTATACATTACTTGGACTATTTAAATGTATTATTAAATAAAGAAAAAAAGATCGTCGCGCTGTGAAGGCAGTATACCTGCCCAGATCAGCCGATCCTTTCTAGCGATCAATGGGGAGGTGCCTGACAGTTCACATTCAACGACAATAGTAGAAGGCGCTCGGCGGCTATTTATACCATAGCGTGGACCTATCTTTCACTTCGATGGTAACTAAAAAAAAAATTCAAACTGCGATTTCTCACGATGGATATCCTCGCGCGATCGAGTGTAGATTGTGTTAAACACGATAAGAACAAAAAATTCTGCGTTTATTCCTTAAAACAGTCGTTTTTTCCCATATTGCTTCTCCTTTGCAGCTGCCATTGGCGCACGTCACGATTATAAGCGCCTCCTATTGGCGTAGGTAATGTTTACGGCACGATTATCAAGTATGTGAGGCGAACGCAACGGAATAGTCAAGTTAACCATAAATTAACATGGTGAGTAACATTTTATAAACAATATTGTCAATATTGTTTGTTTTCCCTCTATTTTGCTGATGAGAATTTCAAAATAAAGCCCTACCAGAGTCTCAATGCAACAACAGACAGTGATTGAACCGTGAATTTTGTGAACCGTTACATAATCCTATATAATTATAAAGTCAATTGTTATTATACTTTACAATATTACTGTTTGTTGTTGTATTTTTCAAAACTTGAAACGTGTGTGTGTGTGTGTGTGTGTGTGTGTGTGTGTGTGTGTGTGTGTCAGGTGGATTTTTTTCATGTTTTTGAAATAAGTCTCTTGCTGCTCCCCCAGCCTGCATTTATTTGATTAAAATATAGTTGCCTAGGCTGTAAACTACAGTATTGTGATATATTATTACAATTTTATATAACAGTTTCTATTTGGACATATATTAAAAGTATTATTTTTATTTTTTCCCCCTGATTTCTAATTGTGACGATCTCATAGCTTTATTTATGAAATTGTAAATGCAGTGAAAATACATTAATGCCACTTCTGTGTATGCACTGCAAAGATGGATTTTCCTTTAATGATTTAATTTGACTGGTGGACGTGTTTGCATTTGTGTTTTATAATGTGTAAGTGTCATTCATTGATTTATTGAGTGTGTGTGTGTGTGTGTGCGCGCGCTGCCAATGGACCCAACGGCCTGCTGGGAGTTGTAGTTTTGTTGTATGTTTTGTCCAATTTTCTTGTGCTCCTCCCTGTCCTAATCTAGGTGATGGGACCTACCAGCTGTTCCTCATCAATGGCAAGAGGATCCAGTATTTAAGCAGAGCCGGGGAGAGAGAGAGAGAGACTGGGAGAGATTTCTTCTCCCAAGAGCCTGAGGCTGTTGTGTGACCAGACTCGGAGTGTTGCTCTTGTTGGTGTATGTTAAGCTTAAGTGTGTTGTTACGCTTAAATGTGGTGTTATGGCTGTAGTGGCAGCTTTGGTGTGTTAAGCTTAAACCAAGGTCACCTTAAATGTCTTGTGGCTGTAGTGTACAGCTTTGAATTGCTTGCCCATTGTTGAGTGTTGGAGCAGTATGGGAGTGGGTGCCATTTTCTCCTGTTTTTTTTTTTTTGTTAGTTAGGAAGTAAGGTAAGAAGTCCTGTTGTTTATTTGTGTTTATTGTTGTAGGTCAATTAGGTTTTCCCTCTACCGGGTAGTGATCTTTTGTTTGTTTTGGCTTTACCTGCTCCTGAAGAACACGCTTCATTTCTTTTTCTTTTGGAGCTGTTTGTTTAGGATTCTTTTTGCACTGTATTTATCACTTATTGTAAATAAATGTATTGGAAATCTTACTTTGTGTATTGTGTGCTGGGACTCAGATAGGTTAACTTTTCTTTGTCGCTGTTCATTTTTGCTTTAAAGTTACTTTTCCCTTTTGCCCCTAGAAAATGAATTGGCAACGTAACAGTGGTATTGTGTAATTATTCGAATAGAATTGAGTCTTTTCTCTCTGTTTTGCATGCGTCTTCATAATCATTATTGTTGTTGTTGTTATTATAGAATTTTTATTTATTTTTGCCTCTGTCACAGTGTTTCTTAACCTGAATTAGCACTGTTCATAGGCAACACCAATAGGTCACACAAAATAAACATATGACCACTGGTGTACAGTATACATTACTTGGACTATTTAAATGTATTATTAAATAAAGAAAAAAAGATCGTCGCGCTGTGAAGGCAGTATACCTGCCCAGATCAGCCGATCCTTTCTAGCGATCAATGGGGAGGTGCCTGACAGTTCACATTCAACGACAATAGTAGAAGGCGCTCGGCGGCTATTTATACCATAGCGTGGACCTATCTTTCACTTCGATGGTAACTAAAAAAAAAATTCAAACTGCGATTTCTCACGATGGATATCCTCGCGCGATCGAGTGTAGATTGTGTTAAACACGATAAGAACAAAAAATTCTGCGTTTATTCCTTAAAACAGTCGTTTTTTCCCATATTGCTTCTCCTTTGCAGCTGCCATTGGCGCACGTCACGATTATAAGCGCCTCCTATTGGCGTAGGTAATGTTTACGGCACGATTATCAAGTATGTGAGGCGAACGCAACGGAATAGTCAAGTTAACCATAAATTAACATGGTGAGTAACATTTTATAAACAATATTGTCAATATTGTTTGTTTTCCCTCTATTTTGCTGATGAGAATTTCAAAATAAAGCCCTACCAGAGTCTCAATGCAACAACAGACAGTGATTGAACCGTGAATTTTGTGAACCGTTACATAATCCTATATAATTATAAAGTCAATTGTTATTATACTTTACAATATTACTGTTTGTTGTTGTATTTTTCAAAACTTGAAGTGTGTGTGTGTGTGTGTGTGTGTGTGTGTGTCAGGTGGATTTTTTTCATGTTTTTGAAATAAGTCTCTTGCTGCTCCCCCAGCCTGCATTTATTTGATTAAAATATAGTAGCCTAGGCTGTAAACTACAGTATTGTGATATATTATTACAATTTTATATAACAGTTTCTATTTGGACATATATTAAAAGTATTATTTTTATTTTTTCCCCCTGATTTCTAATTGTGACGATCTCATAGCTTTATTTATGAAATTGTAAATGCAGTGAAAATACATTAATGCCACTTCTGTGTATGCACTGCAAAGATGGATTTTCCTTTAATGATTTAATTTGACTGGTGGACGTGTTTGCATTTGTGTTTTATAATGTGTAAGTGTCATTCATTGATTTATTGAGTGTGTGTGTGTGTGTGTGTGTGTGCGCGCGCTGCCAATGGACCCAACGGCCTGCTGGGAGTTGTAGTTTTGTTGTATGTTTTGTCCAATTTTCTTGTGCTCCTCCCTGTCCTAATCTAGGTGATGGGACCTACCAGCTGTTCCTCATCAATGGCAAGAGGATCCAGTATTTAAGCAGAGCCGGAGAGAGAGAGAGACTGGGAGAGATTTCTTCTCCCAAGAGCCTGAGGCTGTTGTGTGACCAGACTCGGAGTGTTGCTCTTGTTGGTGTATGTTAAGCTTAAGTGTGTTGTTACGCTTAAATGTGGTGTTACGGCTGTAGTGGCAGCTTTGGTGTGTTAAGCTTAAACCAAGGTCAACTTAAATGTCTTGTGGCTGTAGTGTACAGCTTTGAATTGCTTGCCCATTGTTGAGTGTTGGAGCAGTATGGGAGTGGGTGCCATTTTTCTTTTCTCATTTTCTCCTGTTTTTTTTTTTTTTTGTTAGTTAGGAAGTAAGGTAAGAAGTCCTGTTGTTTATTTGTGTTTATTGTTGTAGGTCAATTAGGTTTTCCTTCTACCGGGTAGTGATCTTTTGTTTGTTTTGGCTTTACCTGCTCCTGAAGAACACGCTTCATTTCTTTTTCTTTTGGAGCTGTTTGTTTAGGATTCTTTTTGCACTGTATTTATCACTTATTGTAAATAAATGTATTGGAAATCTTACTTTGTGTATTGTGTGCTGGGACTCAGATAGGTTAACTTTTCTTTGTCGCTGTTCATTTTTGCTTTAAAGTTACTTTTCCCTTTTGCCCCTAGAAAATGAATTGGCAACGTAACAGTGGTATTGTGTAATTATTCGAATAGAATTGAGTCTTTTCTCTCTGTTTTGCATGCGTCTTCATAATCATTATTGTTGTTGTTGTTATTATAGAATTTTGATTTATTTTTGCCTCTGTCACAGTGTTTCTTAACCTGAATTAGCACTGTTCATAGGCAACACCAATAGGTCACACAAAATAAACATATGACCACTGGTGTACAGTATACATTACTTGGACTATTTAAATGTATTATTAAATAAAGAAAAAAAGATCGTCGCGCTGTGAAGGCAGTATACCTGCCCAGATCAGCCGATCCTTTCTAGCGATCAATGGGGAGGTGCCTGACAGTTCACATTCAACGACAATAGTAGAAGGCGCTCGGCGGCTATTTATACCATAGCGTGGACCTATCTTTCACTTCGATGGTAACTAAAAAAAAAATTCAAACTGCGATTTCTCACGATGGATATCCTCGCGCGATCGAGTGTAGATTGTGTTAAACACGATAAGAACAAAAAATTCTGCGTTTATTCCTTAAAACAGTCGTTTTTTCCCATATTGCTTCTCCTTTGCAGCTGCCATTGGCGCACGTCACGATTATAAGCGCCTCCTATTGGCGTAGGTAATGTTTACGGCACGATTATCAAGTATGTGAGGCGAACGCAACGGAATAGTCAAGTTAACCATAAATTAACATGGTGAGTAACATTTTATAAACAATATTGTCAATATTGTTTGTTTTCCCTCTATTTTGCTGATGAGAATTTCAAAATAAAGCCCTACCAGAGTCTCAATGCAACAACAGACAGTGATTGAACCGTGAATTTTGTGAACCGTTACATAATCCTATATAATTATAAAGTCAATTGTTATTATACTTTACAATATTACTGTTTGTTGTTGTATTTTTCAAAACTTGAAACGTGTGTGTGTGTGTGTGTGTGTGTGTGTGTGTGTGTGTGTGTCAGGTGGATTTTTTTCATGTTTTTGAAATAAGTCTCTTGCTGCTCCCCCAGCCTGCATTTATTTGATTAAAATATAGTAGCCTAGGCTGTAAACTACAGTATTGTGATATATTATTACAATTTTATATAACAGTTTCTATTTGGACATATATTAAAAGTATTATTTTTATTTTTTCCCCCTGATTTCTAATTGTGACGATCTCATAGCTTTATTTATGAAATTGTAAATGCAGTGAAAATACATTAATGCCACTTCTGTGTATGCACTGCAAAGATGGATTTTCCTTTAATGATTTAATTTGACTGGTGGACGTGTTTGCATTTGTGTTTTATAATGTGTAAGTGTCATTCATTGATTTATTGAGTGTGTGTGTGTGTGTGTGTGTGTGCGCGCGCTGCCAATGGACCCAACGGCCTGCTGGGAGTTGTAGTTTTGTTGTATGTTTTGTCCAATTTTCTTGTGCTCCTCCCTGTCCTAATCTAGGTGATGGGACCTACCAGCTGTTCCTCATCAATGGCAAGAGGATCCAGTATTTAAGCAGAGCCGGAGAGAGAGAGAGACTGGGAGAGATTTCTTCTCCCAAGAGCCTGAGGCTGTTGTGTGACCAGACTCGGAGTGTTGCTCTTGTTGGTGTATGTTAAGCTTAAGTGTGTTGTTACGCTTAAATGTGGTGTTACGGCTGTAGTGGCAGCTTTGGTGTGTTAAGCTTAAACCAAGGTCAACTTAAATGTCTTGTGGCTGTAGTGTACAGCTTTGAATTGCTTGCCCATTGTTGAGTGTTGGAGCAGTATGGGAGTGGGTGCCATTTTTCTTTTCTCATTTTCTCCTGTTTTTTTTTTTTTTTGTTAGTTAGGAAGTAAGGTAAGAAGTCCTGTTGTTTATTTGTGTTTATTGTTGTAGGTCAATTAGGTTTTCCTTCTACCGGGTAGTGATCTTTTGTTTGTTTTGGCTTTACCTGCTCCTGAAGAACACGCTTCATTTCTTTTTCTTTTGGAGCTGTTTGTTTAGGATTCTTTTTGCACTGTATTTATCACTTATTGTAAATAAATGTATTGGAAATCTTACTTTGTGTATTGTGTGCTGGGACTCAGATAGGTTAACTTTTCTTTGTCGCTGTTCATTTTTGCTTTAAAGTTACTTTTCCCTTTTGCCCCTAGAAAATGAATTGGCAACGTAACAGTGGTATTGTGTAATTATTCGAATAGAATTGAGTCTTTTCTCTCTGTTTTGCATGCGTCTTCATAATCATTATTGTTGTTGTTGTTATTATAGAATTTTGATTTATTTTTGCCTCTGTCACAGTGTTTCTTAACCTGAATTAGCACTGTTCATAGGCAACACCAATAGGTCACACAAAATAAACATATGACCACTGGTGTACAGTATACATTACTTGGACTATTTAAATGTATTATTAAATAAAGAAAAAAAGATCGTCGCGCTGTGAAGGCAGTATACCTGCCCAGATCAGCCGATCCTTTCTAGCGATCAATGGGGAGGTGCCTGACAGTTCACATTCAACGACAATAGTAGAAGGCGCTCGGCGGCTATTTATACCATAGCGTGGACCTATCTTTCACTTCGATGGTAACTAAAAAAAAAATTCAAACTGCGATTTCTCACGATGGATATCCTCGCGCGATCGAGTGTAGATTGTGTTAAACACGATAAGAACAAAAAATTCTGCGTTTATTCCTTAAAACAGTCGTTTTTTCCCATATTGCTTCTCCTTTGCAGCTGCCATTGGCGCACGTCACGATTATAAGCGCCTCCTATTGGCGTAGGTAATGTTTACGGCACGATTATCAAGTATGTGAGGCGAACGCAACGGAATAGTCAAGTTAACCATAAATTAACATGGTGAGTAACATTTTATAAACAATATTGTCAATATTGTTTGTTTTCCCTCTATTTTGCTGATGAGAATTTCAAAATAAAGCCCTACCAGAGTCTCAATGCAACAACAGACAGTGATTGAACCGTGAATTTTGTGAACCGTTACATAATCCTATATAATTATAAAGTCAATTGTTATTATACTTTACAATATTACTGTTTGTTGTTGTATTTTTCAAAACTTGAAACGTGTGTGTGTGTGTGTGTGTGTGTGTGTGTGTGTGTGTGTGTGTGTGTCAGGTGGATTTTTTTCATGTTTTTGAAATAAGTCTCTTGCTGCTCCCCCAGCCTGCATTTATTTGATTAAAATATAGTAGCCTAGGCTGTAAACTACAGTATTGTGATATATTATTACAATTTTATATAACAGTTTCTATTTGGACATATATTAAAAGTATTATTTTTATTTTTTCCCCCTGATTTCTAATTGTGACGATCTCATAGCTTTATTTATGAAATTGTAAATGCAGTGAAAATACATTAATGCCACTTCTGTGTATGCACTGCAAAGATGGATTTTCCTTTAATGATTTAATTTGACTGGTGGACGTGTTTGCATTTGTGTTTTATAATGTGTAAGTGTCATTCATTGATTTATTGAGTGTGTGTGTGTGTGTGTGCGCGCGCTGCCAATGGACCCAACGGCCTGCTGGGAGTTGTAGTTTTGTTGTATGTTTTGTCCAATTTTCTTGTGCTCCTCCCTGTCCTAATCTAGGTGATGGGACCTACCAGCTGTTCCTCATCAATGGCAAGAGGATCCAGTATTTAAGCAGAGCCGGAGAGAGAGAGAGACTGGGAGAGATTTCTTCTCCCAAGAGCCTGAGGCTGTTGTGTGACCAGACTCGGAGTGTTGCTCTTGTTGGTGTATGTTAAGCTTAAGTGTGTTGTTACGCTTAAATGTGGTGTTACGGCTGTAGTGGCAGCTTTGGTGTGTTAAGCTTAAACCAAGGTCAACTTAAATGTCTTGTGGCTGTAGTGTACAGCTTTGAATTGCTTGCCCATTGTTGAGTGTTGGAGCAGTATGGGAGTGGGTGCCATTTTTCTTTTCTCATTTTCTCCTGTTTTTTTTTTTTTTTGTTAGTTAGGAAGTAAGGTAAGAAGTCCTGTTGTTTATTTGTGTTTATTGTTGTAGGTCAATTAGGTTTTCCTTCTACCGGGTAGTGATCTTTTGTTTGTTTTGGCTTTACCTGCTCCTGAAGAACACGCTTCATTTCTTTTTCTTTTGGAGCTGTTTGTTTAGGATTCTTTTTGCACTGTATTTATCACTTATTGTAAATAAATGTATTGGAAATCTTACTTTGTGTATTGTGTGCTGGGACTCAGATAGGTTAACTTTTCTTTGTCGCTGTTCATTTTTGCTTTAAAGTTACTTTTCCCTTTTGCCCCTAGAAAATGAATTGGCAACGTAACAGTGGTATTGTGTAATTATTCGAATAGAATTGAGTCTTTTCTCTCTGTTTTGCATGCGTCTTCATAATCATTATTGTTGTTGTTGTTATTATAGAATTTTGATTTATTTTTGCCTCTGTCACAGTGTTTCTTAACCTGAATTAGCACTGTTCATAGGCAACACCAATAGGTGTCATGTCACACAAAATAAACATATGACCACTGGTGTACAGTATACATTACTTGGACTATTTAAATGTATTATTAAATAAAGAAAAAAAGATCGTCGCGCTGTGAAGGCAGTATACCTGCCCAGATCAGCCGATCCTTTCTAGCGATCAATGGGGAAGTGCCTGACAGTTCACATTCAACGACAATAGTAGAAGGCGCTCGGCGGCTATTTATACCATAGCTTGGACCTATCTTTCACTTCGATGGTAACTAAAAAAAAAATTCAAACTGCGATTTCTCACGATGGATATCCTCGCGCGATCGAGTGTAGATTGTGTTAAACACGATAAGAACAAAAAATTCTGCGTTTATTCCTTAAAACAGTCGGTTTTTCCCATATTGCTTCTCCTTTGCAGCTGCCATTGGCGCACGTCACGATTATAAGCGCCTCCTATTGGCGTAGGTAATGTTTACGGCACGATTATCAAGTATGTGAGGCGAACGCAACGGAATAGTCAAGTTAACCATAAATTAACATGGTGAGTAACATTTTATAAACAATATTGTCAATATTGTTTGTTTTCCCTCTATTTTGCTGATGAGAATTTCAAAATAAAGCCCTACCAGAGTCTCAATGCAACAACAGACAGTGATTGAACCGTGAATTTTGTGAACCGTTACATAATCCTATATAATTATAAAGTCAATTGTTATTATACTTTACAATATTACTGTTTGTTGTTGTATTTTTCAAAACTTGAAACGTGTGTGTGTGTGTGTGTGTGTGTGTGTGTGTGTGTGTGTGTGTGTGTGTGTGTGTGTGTGTGTCAGGTGGATTTTTTTCATGTTTTTGAAATAAGTCTCTTGCTGCTCCCCCAGCCTGCATTTATTTGATTAAAATATAGTAGCCTAGGCTGTAAACTACAGTATTGTGATATATTATTACAATTTTATATAACAGTTTCTATTTGGACATATATTAAAAGTATTATTTTTATTTTTTCCCCCTGATTTCTAATTGTGACGATCTCATAGCTTTATTTATGAAATTGTAAATGCAGTGAAAATACATTAATGCCACTTCTGTGTATGCACTGCAAAGATGGATTTTCCTTTAATGATTTAATTTGACTGGTGGACGTGTTTGCATTTGTGTTTTATAATGTGTAAGTGTCATTCATTGATTTATTGAGTGTGTGTGTGTGTGTGCGCGCGCTGCCAATGGACCCAACGGCCTGCTGGGAGTTGTAGTTTTGTTGTATGTTTTGTCCAATTTTCTTGTGCTCCTCCCTGTCCTAATCTAGGTGATGGGACCTACCAGCTGTTCCTCATCAATGGCAAGAGGATCCAGTATTTAAGCAGAGCCGGAGAGAGAGAGAGACTGGGAGAGATTTCTTCTCCCAAGAGCCTGAGGCTGTTGTGTGACCAGACTCGGAGTGTTGCTCTTGTTGGTGTATGTTAAGCTTAAGTGTGTTGTTACGCTTAAATGTGGTGTTACGGCTGTAGTGGCAGCTTTGGTGTGTTAAGCTTAAACCAAGGTCAACTTAAATGTCTTGTGGCTGTAGTGTACAGCTTTGAATTGCTTGCCCATTGTTGAGTGTTGGAGCAGTATGGGAGTGGGTGCCATTTTTCTTTTCTCATTTTCTCCTGTTTTTTTTTTTTTTTGTTAGTTAGGAAGTAAGGTAAGAAGTCCTGTTGTTTATTTGTGTTTATTGTTGTAGGTCAATTAGGTTTTCCTTCTACCGGGTAGTGATCTTTTGTTTGTTT
This sequence comes from Leuciscus leuciscus, assembly GCF_965113295.1. Lineage (NCBI taxonomy): Eukaryota > Metazoa > Chordata > Actinopteri > Cypriniformes > Leuciscidae > Leuciscus > Leuciscus leuciscus. Next base: position 3,817,820 of record NC_138742.1, read on the forward strand.
TGGCTTTACCTGCTCCTGAAGAACACGCTTCATTTCTTTTTCTTTTGGAGCTGTTTGTTTAGGATTCTTTTTGCACTGTATTTATCACTTATTGTAAATAAATGTATTGGAAATCTTACTTTGTGTATTGTGTGCTGGGACTCAGATAGGTTAACTTTTCTTTGTCGCTGTTCATTTTTGCTTTAAAGTTACTTTTCCCTTTTGCCCCTAGAAAATGAATTGGCAACGTAACAGTGGTATTGTGTAATTATTCGAATAGAATTGAGTCTTTTCTCTCTGTTTTGCATGCGTCTTCATAATCATTATTGTTGTTGTTGTTATTATAGAATTTTGATTTATTTTTGCCTCTGTCACAGTGTTTCTTAACCTGAATTAGCACTGTTCATAGGCAACACCAATAGGTCACACAAAATAAACATATGACCACTGGTGTACAGTATACATTACTTGGACTATTTAAATGTATTATTAAATAAAGAAAAAAAGATCGTCGCGCTGTGAAGGCAGTATACCTGCCCAGATCAGCCGATCCTTTCTAGCGATCAATGGGGAGGTGCCTGACAGTTCACATTCAACGACAATAGTAGAAGGCGCTCGGCGGCTATTTATACCATAGCGTGGACCTATCTTTCACTTCGATGGTAACTAAAAAAAAAATTCAAACTGCGATTTCTCACGATGGATATCCTCGCGCGATCGAGTGTAGATTGTGTTAAACACGATAAGAACAAAAAATTCTGCGTTTATTCCTTAAAACAGTCGTTTTTTCCCATATTGCTTCTCCTTTGCAGCTGCCATTGGCGCACGTCACGATTATAAGCGCCTCCTATTGGCGTAGGTAATGTTTACGGCACGATTATCAAGTATGTGAGGCGAACGCAACGGAATAGTCAAGTTAACCATAAATTAACATGGTGAGTAACATTTTATAAACAATATTGTCAATATTGTTTGTTTTCCCTCTATTTTGCTGATGAGAATTTCAAAATAAAGCCCTACCAGAGTCTCAATGCAACAACAGACAGTGATTGAACCGTGAATTTTGTGAACCGTTACATAATCCTATATAATTATAAAGTCAATTGTTATTATACTTTACAATATTACTGTTTGTTGTTGTATTTTTCAAAACTTGAAACGTGTGTGTGTGTGTGTGTGTGTGTGTGTGTGTGTGTGTGTGTCAGGTGGATTTTTTTCATGTTTTTGAAATAAGTCTCTTGCTGCTCCCCCAGCCTGCATTTATTTGATTAAAATATAGTAGCCTAGGCTGTAAACTACAGTATTGTGATATATTATTACAATTTTATATAACAGTTTCTATTTGGACATATATTAAAAGTATTATTTTTATTTTTTCCCCCTGATTTCTAATTGTGACGATCTCATAGCTTTATTTATGAAATTGTAAATGCAGTGAAAATACATTAATGCCACTTCTGTGTATGCACTGCAAAGATGGATTTTCCTTTAATGATTTAATTTGACTGGTGGACGTGTTTGCATTTGTGTTTTATAATGTGTAAGTGTCATTCATTGATTTATTGAGTGTGTGTGTGTGTGTGTGTGTGTGCGCGCGCTGCCAATGGACCCAACGGCCTGCTGGGAGTTGTAGTTTTGTTGTATGTTTTGTCCAATTTTCTTGTGCTCCTCCCTGTCCTAATCTAGGTGATGGGACCTACCAGCTGTTCCTCATCAATGGCAAGAGGATCCAGTATTTAAGCAGAGCCGGAGAGAGAGAGAGACTGGGAGAGATTTCTTCTCCCAAGAGCCTGAGGCTGTTGTGTGACCAGACTCGGAGTGTTGCTCTTGTTGGTGTATGTTAAGCTTAAGTGTGTTGTTACGCTTAAATGTGGTGTTACGGCTGTAGTGGCAGCTTTGGTGTGTTAAGCTTAAACCAAGGTCAACTTAAATGTCTTGTGGCTGTAGTGTACAGCTTTGAATTGCTTGCCCATTGTTGAGTGTTGGAGCAGTATGGGAGTGGGTGCCATTTTTCTTTTCTCATTTTCTCCTGTTTTTTTTTTTTTTTGTTAGTTAGGAAGTAAGGTAAGAAGTCCTGTTGTTTATTTGTGTTTATTGTTGTAGGTCAATTAGGTTTTCCTTCTACCGGGTAGTGATCTTTTGTTTGTTTTGGCTTTACCTGCTCCTGAAGAACACGCTTCATTTCTTTTTCTTTTGGAGCTGTTTGTTTAGGATTCTTTTTGCACTGTATTTATCACTTATTGTAAATAAATGTATTGGAAATCTTACTTTGTGTATTGTGTGCTGGGACTCAGATAGGTTAACTTTTCTTTGTCGCTGTTCATTTTTGCTTTAAAGTTACTTTTCCCTTTTGCCCCTAGAAAATGAATTGGCAACGTAACAGTGGTATTGTGTAATTATTCGAATAGAATTGAGTCTTTTCTCTCTGTTTTGCATGCGTCTTCATAATCATTATTGTTGTTGTTGTTATTATAGAATTTTGATTTATTTTTGCCTCTGTCACAGTGTTTCTTAACCTGAATTAGCACTGTTCATAGGCAACACCAATAGGTGTCATGTCACACAAAATAAACATATGACCACTGGTGTACAGTATACATTACTTGGACTATTTAAATGTATTATTAAATAAAGAAAAAAAGATCGTCGCGCTGTGAAGGCAGTATACCTGCCCAGATCAGCCGATCCTTTCTAGCGATCAATGGGGAAGTGCCTGACAGTTCACATTCAACGACAATAGTAGAAGGCGCTCGGCGGCTATTTATACCATAGCTTGGACCTATCTTTCACTTCGATGGTAACTAAAAAAAAAATTCAAACTGCGATTTCTCACGATGGATATCCTCGCGCGATCGAGTGTAGATTGTGTTAAACACGATAAGAACAAAAAATTCTGCGTTTATTCCTTAAAACAGTCGGTTTTTCCCATATTGCTTCTCCTTTGCAGCTGCCATTGGCGCACGTCACGATTATAAGCGCCTCCTATTGGCGTAGGTAATGTTTACGGCACGATTATCAAGTATGTGAGGCGAACGCAACGGAATAGTCAAGTTAACCATAAATTAACATGGTGAGTAACATTTTATAAACAATATTGTCAATATTGTTTGTTTTCCCTCTATTTTGCTGATGAGAATTTCAAAATAAAGCCCTACCAGAGTCTCAATGCAACAACAGACAGTGATTGAACCGTGAATTTTGTGAACCGTTACATAATCCTATATAATTATAAAGTCAATTGTTATTATACTTTACAATATTACTGTTTGTTGTTGTATTTTTCAAAACTTGAAACGTGTGTGTGTGTGTGTGTGTGTGTGTGTGTGTGTGTGTGTGTGTGTGTGTGTGTGTGTGTGTCAGGTGGATTTTTTTCATGTTTTTGAAATAAGTCTCTTGCTGCTCCCCCAGCCTGCATTTATTTGATTAAAATATAGTAGCCTAGGCTGTAAACTACAGTATTGTGATATATTATTACAATTTTATATAACAGTTTCTATTTGGACATATATTAAAAGTATTATTTTTATTTTTTCCCCCTGATTTCTAATTGTGACGATCTCATAGCTTTATTTATGAAATTGTAAATGCAGTGAAAATACATTAATGCCACTTCTGTGTATGCACTGCAAAGATGGATTTTCCTTTAATGATTTAATTTGACTGGTGGACGTGTTTGCATTTGTGTTTTATAATGTGTAAGTGTCATTCATTGATTTATTGAGTGTGTGTGTGTGTGTGTGCGCGCGCTGCCAATGGACCCAACGGCCTGCTGGGAGTTGTAGTTTTGTTGTATGTTTTGTCCAATTTTCTTGTGCTCCTCCCTGTCCTAATCTAGGTGATGGGACCTACCAGCTGTTCCTCATCAATGGCAAGAGGATCCAGTATTTAAGCAGAGCCGGAGAGAGAGAGAGACTGGGAGAGATTTCTTCTCCCAAGAGCCTGAGGCTGTTGTGTGACCAGACTCGGAGTGTTGCTCTTGTTGGTGTATGTTAAGCTTAAGTGTGTTGTTACGCTTAAATGTGGTGTTACGGCTGTAGTGGCAGCTTTGGTGTGTTAAGCTTAAACCAAGGTCAACTTAAATGTCTTGTGGCTGTAGTGTACAGCTTTGAATTGCTTGCCCATTGTTGAGTGTTGGAGCAGTATGGGAGTGGGTGCCATTTTTCTTTTCTCATTTTCTCCTGTTTTTTTTTTTTTTTGTTAGTTAGGAAGTAAGGTAAGAAGTCCTGTTGTTTATTTGTGTTTATTGTTGTAGGTCAATTAGGTTTTCCTTCTACCGGGTAGTGATCTTTTGTTTGTTTTGGCTTTACCTGCTCCTGAAGAACACGCTTCATTTCTTTTTCTTTTGGAGCTGTTTGTTTAGGATTCTTTTTGCACTGTATTTATCACTTATTGTAAATAAATGTATTGGAAATCTTACTTTGTGTATTGTGTGCTGGGACTCAGATAGGTTAACTTTTCTTTGTCGCTGTTCATTTTTGCTTTAAAGTTACTTTTCCCTTTTGCCCCTAGAAAATGAATTGGCAACGTAACAGTGGTATTGTGTAATTATTCGAATAGAATTGAGTCTTTTCTCTCTGTTTTGCATGCGTCTTCATAATCATTATTGTTGTTGTTGTTATTATAGAATTTTGATTTATTTTTGCCTCTGTCACAGTGTTTCTTAACCTGAATTAGCACTGTTCATAGGCAACACCAATAGGTCACACAAAATAAACATATGACCACTGGTGTACAGTATACATTACTTGGACTATTTAAATGTATTATTAAATAAAGAAAAAAAGATCGTCGCGCTGTGAAGGCAGTATACCTGCCCAGATCAGCCGATCCTTTCTAGCGATCAATGGGGAGGTGCCTGACAGTTCACATTCAACGACAATAGTAGAAGGCGCTCGGCGGCTATTTATACCATAGCGTGGACCTATCTTTCACTTCGATGGTAACTAAAAAAAAAATTCAAACTGCGATTTCTCACGATGGATATCCTCGCGCGATCGAGTGTAGATTGTGTTAAACACGATAAGAACAAAAAATTCTGCGTTTATTCCTTAAAACAGTCGTTTTTTCCCATATTGCTTCTCCTTTGCAGCTGCCATTGGCGCACGTCACGATTATAAGCGCCTCCTATTGGCGTAGGTAATGTTTACGGCACGATTATCAAGTATGTGAGGCGAACGCAACGGAATAGTCAAGTTAACCATAAATTAACATGGTGAGTAACATTTTATAAACAATATTGTCAATATTGTTTGTTTTCCCTCTATTTTGCTGATGAGAATTTCAAAATAAAGCCCTACCAGAGTCTCAATGCAACAACAGACAGTGATTGAACCGTGAATTTTGTGAACCGTTACATAATCCTATATAATTATAAAGTCAATTGTTATTATACTTTACAATATTACTGTTTGTTGTTGTATTTTTCAAAACTTGAAACGTGTGTGTGTGTGTGTGTGTGTGTGTGTGTGTGTGTGTGTGTCAGGTGGATTTTTTTCATGTTTTTGAAATAAGTCTCTTGCTGCTCCCCCAGCCTGCATTTATTTGATTAAAATATAGTAGCCTAGGCTGTAAACTACAGTATTGTGATATATTATTACAATTTTATATAACAGTTTCTATTTGGACATATATTAAAAGTATTATTTTTATTTTTTCCCCCTGATTTCTAATTGTGACGATCTCATAGCTTTATTTATGAAATTGTAAATGCAGTGAAAATACATTAATGCCACTTCTGTGTATGCACTGCAAAGATGGATTTTCCTTTAATGATTTAATTTGACTGGTGGACGTGTTTGCATTTGTGTTTTATAATGTGTAAGTGTCATTCATTGATTTATTGAGTGTGTGTGTGTGTGTGTGTGTGTGCGCGCGCTGCCAATGGACCCAACGGCCTGCTGGGAGTTGTAGTTTTGTTGTATGTTTTGTCCAATTTTCTTGTGCTCCTCCCTGTCCTAATCTAGGTGATGGGACCTACCAGCTGTTCCTCATCAATGGCAAGAGGATCCAGTATTTAAGCAGAGCCGGAGAGAGAGAGAGACTGGGAGAGATTTCTTCTCCCAAGAGCCTGAGGCTGTTGTGTGACCAGACTCGGAGTGTTGCTCTTGTTGGTGTATGTTAAGCTTAAGTGTGTTGTTACGCTTAAATGTGGTGTTACGGCTGTAGTGGCAGCTTTGGTGTGTTAAGCTTAAACCAAGGTCAACTTAAATGTCTTGTGGCTGTAGTGTACAGCTTTGAATTGCTTGCCCATTGTTGAGTGTTGGAGCAGTATGGGAGTGGGTGCCATTTTTCTTTTCTCATTTTCTCCTGTTTTTTTTTTTTTTTGTTAGTTAGGAAGTAAGGTAAGAAGTCCTGTTGTTTATTTGTGTTTATTGTTGTAGGTCAATTAGGTTTTCCTTCTACCGGGTAGTGATCTTTTGTTTGTTTTGGCTTTACCTGCTCCTGAAGAACACGCTTCATTTCTTTTTCTTTTGGAGCTGTTTGTTTAGGATTCTTTTTGCACTGTATTTATCACTTATTGTAAATAAATGTATTGGAAATCTTACTTTGTGTATTGTGTGCTGGGACTCAGATAGGTTAACTTTTCTTTGTCGCTGTTCATTTTTGCTTTAAAGTTACTTTTCCCTTTTGCCCCTAGAAAATGAATTGGCAACGTAACAGTGGTATTGTGTAATTATTCGAATAGAATTGAGTCTTTTCTCTCTGTTTTGCATGCGTCTTCATAATCATTATTGTTGTTGTTGTTATTATAGAATTTTGATTTATTTTTGCCTCTGTCACAGTGTTTCTTAACCTGAATTAGCACTGTTCATAGGCAACACCAATAGGTCACACAAAATAAACATATGACCACTGGTGTACAGTATACATTACTTGGACTATTTAAATGTATTATTAAATAAAGAAAAAAAGATCGTCGCGCTGTGAAGGCAGTATACCTGCCCAGATCAGCCGATCCTTTCTAGCGATCAATGGGGAGGTGCCTGACAGTTCACATTCAACGACAATAGTAGAAGGCGCTCGGCGGCTATTTATACCATAGCGTGGACCTATCTTTCACTTCGATGGTAACTAAAAAAAAAATTCAAACTGCGATTTCTCACGATGGATATCCTCGCGCGATCGAGTGTAGATTGTGTTAAACACGATAAGAACAAAAAATTCTGCGTTTATTCCTTAAAACAGTCGTTTTTTCCCATATTGCTTCTCCTTTGCAGCTGCCATTGGCGCACGTCACGATTATAAGCGCCTCCTATTGGCGTAGGTAATGTTTACGGCACGATTATCAAGTATGTGAGGCGAACGCAACGGAATAGTCAAGTTAACCATAAATTAACATGGTGAGTAACATTTTATAAACAATATTGTCAATATTGTTTGTTTTCCCTCTATTTTGCTGATGAGAATTTCAAAATAAAGCCCTACCAGAGTCTCAATGCAACAACAGACAGTGATTGAACCGTGAATTTTGTGAACCGTTACATAATCCTATATAATTATAAAGTCAATTGTTATTATACTTTACAATATTACTGTTTGTTGTTGTATTTTTCAAAACTTGAAACGTGTGTGTGTGTGTGTGTGTGTGTGTGTGTGTGTGTGTGTGTCAGGTGGATTTTTTTCATGTTTTTGAAATAAGTCTCTTGCTGCTCCCCCAGCCTGCATTTATTTGATTAAAATATAGTAGCCTAGGCTGTAAACTACAGTATTGTGATATATTATTACAATTTTATATAACAGTTTCTATTTGGACATATATTAAAAGTATTATTTTTATTTTTTCCCCCTGATTTCTAATTGTGACGATCTCATAGCTTTATTTATGAAATTGTAAATGCAGTGAAAATACATTAATGCCACTTCTGTGTATGCACTGCAAAGATGGATTTTCCTTTAATGATTTAATTTGACTGGTGGACGTGTTTGCATTTGTGTTTTATAATGTGTAAGTGTCATTCATTGATTTATTGAGTGTGTGTGTGTGTGTGTGCGCGCGCTGCCAATGGACCCAACGGCCTGCTGGGAGTTGTAGTTTTGTTGTATGTTTTGTCCAATTTTCTTGTGCTCCTCCCTGTCCTAATCTAGGTGATGGGACCTACCAGCTGTTCCTCATCAATGGCAAGAGGATCCAGTATTTAAGCAGAGCCGGAGAGAGAGAGAGACTGGGAGAGATTTCTTCTCCCAAGAGCCTGAGGCTGTTGTGTGACCAGACTCGGAGTGTTGCTCTTGTTGGTGTATGTTAAGCTTAAGTGTGTTGTTACGCTTAAATGTGGTGTTACGGCTGTAGTGGCAGCTTTGGTGTGTTAAGCTTAAACCAAGGTCAACTTAAATGTCTTGTGGCTGTAGTGTACAGCTTTGAATTGCTTGCCCATTGTTGAGTGTTGGAGCAGTATGGGAGTGGGTGCCATTTTTCTTTTCTCATTTTCTCCTGTTTTTTTTTTTTTTTGTTAGTTAGGAAGTAAGGTAAGAAGTCCTGTTGTTTATTTGTGTTTATTGTTGTAGGTCAATTAGGTTTTCCTTCTACCGGGTAGTGATCTTTTGTTTGTTTTGGCTTTACCTGCTCCTGAAGAACACGCTTCATTTCTTTTTCTTTTGGAGCTGTTTGTTTAGGATTCTTTTTGCACTGTATTTATCACTTATTGTAAATAAATGTATTGGAAATCTTACTTTGTGTATTGTGTGCTGGGACTCAGATAGGTTAACTTTTCTTTGTCGCTGTTCATTTTTGCTTTAAAGTTACTTTTCCCTTTTGCCCCTAGAAAATGAATTGGCAACGTAACAGTGGTATTGTGTAATTATTCGAATAGAATTGAGTCTTTTCTCTCTGTTTTGCATGCGTCTTCATAATCATTATTGTTGTTGTTGTTATTATAGAATTTTGATTTATTTTTGCCTCTGTCACAGTGTTTCTTAACCTGAATTAGCACTGTTCATAGGCAACACCAATAGGTCACACAAAATAAACATATGACCACTGGTGTACAGTATACATTACTTGGACTATTTAAATGTATTATTAAATAAAGAAAAAAAGATCGTCGCGCTGTGAAGGCAGTATACCTGCCCAGATCAGCCGATCCTTTCTAGCGATCAATGGGGAGGTGCCTGACAGTTCACATTCAACGACAATAGTAGAAGGCGCTCGGCGGCTATTTATACCATAGCGTGGACCTATCTTTCACTTCGATGGTAACTAAAAAAAAAATTCAAACTGCGATTTCTCACGATGGATATCCTCGCGCGATCGAGTGTAGATTGTGTTAAACACGATAAGAACAAAAAATTCTGCGTTTATTCCTTAAAACAGTCGTTTTTTCCCATATTGCTTCTCCTTTGCAGCTGCCATTGGCGCACGTCACGATTATAAGCGCCTCCTATTGGCGTAGGTAATGTTTACGGCACGATTATCAAGTATGTGAGGCGAACGCAACGGAATAGTCAAGTTAACCATAAATTAACATGGTGAGTAACATTTTATAAACAATATTGTCAATATTGTTTGTTTTCCCTCTATTTTGCTGATGAGAATTTCAAAATAAAGCCCTACCAGAGTCTCAATGCAACAACAGACAGTGATTGAACCGTGAATTTTGTGAACCGTTACATAATCCTATATAATTATAAAGTCAATTGTTATTATACTTTACAATATTACTGTTTGTTGTTGTATTTTTCAAAACTTGAAACGTGTGTGTGTGTGTGTGTGTGTGTGTGTGTGTGTGTGTGTGTGTGTCAGGTGGATTTTTTTCATGTTTTTGAAATAAGTCTCTTGCTGCTCCCCCAGCCTGCATTTATTTGATTAAAATATAGTAGCCTAGGCTGTAAACTACAGTATTGTGATATATTATTACAATTTTATATAACAGTTTCTATTTGGACATATATTAAAAGTATTATTTTTATTTTTTCCCCCTGATTTCTAATTGTGACGATCTCATAGCTTTATTTATGAAATTGTAAATGCAGTGAAAATACATTAATGCCACTTCTGTGTATGCACTGCAAAGATGGATTTTCCTTTAATGATTTAATTTGACTGGTGGACGTGTTTGCATTTGTGTTTTATAATGTGTAAGTGTCATTCATTGATTTATTGAGTGTGTGTGTGTGTGTGTGCGCGCGCTGCCAATGGACCCAACGGCCTGCTGGGAGTTGTAGTTTTGTTGTATGTTTTGTCCAATTTTCTTGTGCTCCTCCCTGTCCTAATCTAGGTGATGGGACCTACCAGCTGTTCCTCATCAATGGCAAGAGGATCCAGTATTTAAGCAGAGCCGGGGAGAGAGAGAGAGAGACTGGGAGAGATTTCTTCTCCCAAGAGCCTGAGGCTGTTGTGTGACCAGACTCGGAGTGTTGCTCTTGTTGGTGTATGTTAAGCTTAAGTGTGTTGTTACGCTTAAATGTGGTGTTATGGCTGTAGTGGCAGCTTTGGTGTGTTAAGCTTAAACCAAGGTCACCTTAAATGTCTTGTGGCTGTAGTGTACAGCTTTGAATTGCTTGCCCATTGTTGAGTGTTGGAGCAGTATGGGAGTGGGTGCCATTTTCTCCTGTTTTTTTTTTTTTGTTAGTTAGGAAGTAAGGTAAGAAGTCCTGTTGTTTATTTGTGTTTATTGTTGTAGGTCAATTAGGTTTTCCCTCTACCGGGTAGTGATCTTTTGTTTGTTTTGGCTTTACCTGCTCCTGAAGAACACGCTTCATTTCTTTTTCTTTTGGAGCTGTTTGTTTAGGATTCTTTTTGCACTGTATTTATCACTTATTGTAAATAAATGTATTGGAAATCTTACTTTGTGTATTGTGTGCTGGGACTCAGATAGGTTAACTTTTCTTTGTCGCTGTTCATTTTTGCTTTAAAGTTACTTTTCCCTTTTGCCCCTAGAAAATGAATTGGCAACGTAACAGTGGTATTGTGTAATTATTCGAATAGAATTGAGTCTTTTCTCTCTGTTTTGCATGCGTCTTCATAATCATTATTGTTGTTGTTGTTATTATAGAATTTTTATTTATTTTTGCCTCTGTCACAGTGTTTCTTAACCTGAATTAGCACTGTTCATAGGCAACACCAATAGGTCACACAAAATAAACATATGACCACTGGTGTACAGTATACATTACTTGGACTATTTAAATGTATTATTAAATAAAGAAAAAAAGATCGTCGCGCTGTGAAGGCAGTATACCTGCCCAGATCAGCCGATCCTTTCTAGCGATCAATGGGGAGGTGCCTGACAGTTCACATTCAACGACAATAGTAGAAGGCGCTCGGCGGCTATTTATACCATAGCGTGGACCTATCTTTCACTTCGATGGTAACTAAAAAAAAAATTCAAACTGCGATTTCTCACGATGGATATCCTCGCGCGATCGAGTGTAGATTGTGTTAAACACGATAAGAACAAAAAATTCTGCGTTTATTCCTTAAAACAGTCGTTTTTTCCCATATTGCTTCTCCTTTGCAGCTGCCATTGGCGCACGTCACGATTATAAGCGCCTCCTATTGGCGTAGGTAATGTTTACGGCACGATTATCAAGTATGTGAGGCGAACGCAACGGAATAGTCAATTAACATGGTGAGTAACATTTTATAAACAATATTGTCAATATTGTTTGTTTTCCCTCTATTTTGCTGATGAGAATTTCAAAATAAAGCCCTACCAGAGTCTCAATGCAACAACAGACAGTGATTGAACCGTGAATTTTGTGAACCGTTACATAATCCTATATAATTATAAAGTCAATTGTTATTATACTTTACAATATTACTGTTTGTTGTTGTATTTTTCAAAACTTGAAACGTGTGTGTGTGTGTGTGTGTGTGTGTGTGTGTGTGTGTGTGTCAGGTGGATTTTTTTCATGTTTTTGAAATAAGTCTCTTGCTGCTCCCCCAGCCTGCATTTATTTGATTAAAATATAGTAGCCTAGGCTGTAAACTACAGTATTGTGATATATTATTACAATTTTATATAACAGTTTCTATTTGGACATATATTAAAAGTATTATTTTTATTTTTTCCCCCTGATTTCTAATTGTGACGATCTCATAGCTTTATTTATGAAATTGTAAATGCAGTGAAAATACATTAATGCCACTTCTGTGTATGCACTGCAAAGATGGATTTTCCTTTAATGATTTAATTTGACTGGTGGACGTGTTTGCATTTGTGTTTTATAATGTGTAAGTGTCATTCATTGATTTATTGAGTGTGTGTGTGTGTGTGTGTGTGTGCGCGCGCTGCCAATGGACCCAACGGCCTGCTGGGAGTTGTAGTTTTGTTGTATGTTTTGTCCAATTTTCTTGTGCTCCTCCCTGTCCTAATCTAGGTGATGGGACCTACCAGCTGTTCCTCATCAATGGCAAGAGGATCCAGTATTTAAGCAGAGCCGGAGAGAGAGAGAGACTGGGAGAGATTTCTTCTCCCAAGAGCCTGAGGCTGTTGTGTGACCAGACTCGGAGTGTTGCTCTTGTTGGTGTATGTTAAGCTTAAGTGTGTTGTTACGCTTAAATGTGGTGTTACGGCTGTAGTGGCAGCTTTGGTGTGTTAAGCTTAAACCAAGGTCAACTTAAATGTCTTGTGGCTGTAGTGTACAGCTTTGAATTGCTTGCCCATTGTTGAGTGTTGGAGCAGTATGGGAGTGGGTGCCATTTTTCTTTTCTCATTTTCTCCTGTTTTTTTTTTTTTTTGTTAGTTAGGAAGTAAGGTAAGAAGTCCTGTTGTTTATTTGTGTTTATTGTTGTAGGTCAATTAGGTTTTCCTTCTACCGGGTAGTGATCTTTTGTTTGTTTTGGCTTTACCTGCTCCTGAAGAACACGCTTCATTTCTTTTTCTTTTGGAGCTGTTTGTTTAGGATTCTTTTTGCACTGTATTTATCACTTATTGTAAATAAATGTATTGGAAATCTTACTTTGTGTATTGTGTGCTGGGACTCAGATAGGTTAACTTTTCTTTGTCGCTGTTCATTTTTGCTTTAAAGTTACTTTTCCCTTTTGCCCCTAGAAAATGAATTGGCAACGTAACAGTGGTATTGTGTAATTATTCGAATAGAATTGAGTCTTTTCTCTCTGTTTTGCATGCGTCTTCATAATCATTATTGTTGTTGTTGTTATTATAGAATTTTGATTTATTTTTGCCTCTGTCACAGTGTTTCTTAACCTGAATTAGCACTGTTCATAGGCAACACCAATAGGTGTCATGTCACACAAAATAAACATATGACCACTGGTGTACAGTATACATTACTTGGACTATTTAAATGTATTATTAAATAAAGAAAAAAAGATCGTCGCGCTGTGAAGGCAGTATACCTGCCCAGATCAGCCGATCCTTTCTAGCGATCAATGGGGAAGTGCCTGACAGTTCACATTCAACGACAATAGTAGAAGGCGCTCGGCGGCTATTTATACCATAGCTTGGACCTATCTTTCACTTCGATGGTAACTAAAAAAAAAATTCAAACTGCGATTTCTCACGATGGATATCCTCGCGCGATCGAGTGTAGATTGTGTTAAACACGATAAGAACAAAAAATTCTGCGTTTATTCCTTAAAACAGTCGGTTTTTCCCATATTGCTTCTCCTTTGCAGCTGCCATTGGCGCACGTCACGATTATAAGCGCCTCCTATTGGCGTAGGTAATGTTTACGGCACGATTATCAAGTATGTGAGGCGAACGCAACGGAATAGTCAAGTTAACCATAAATTAACATGGTGAGTAACATTTTATAAACAATATTGTCAATATTGTTTGTTTTCCCTCTATTTTGCTGATGAGAATTTCAAAATAAAGCCCTACCAGAGTCTCAATGCAACAACAGACAGTGATTGAACCGTGAATTTTGTGAACCGTTACATAATCCTATATAATTATAAAGTCAATTGTTATTATACTTTACAATATTACTGTTTGTTGTTGTATTTTTCAAAACTTGAAACGTGTGTGTGTGTGTGTGTGTGTGTGTGTGTGTGTGTGTGTGTGTGTGTGTGTGTGTGTGTGTCAGGTGGATTTTTTTCATGTTTTTGAAATAAGTCTCTTGCTGCTCCCCCAGCCTGCATTTATTTGATTAAAATATAGTAGCCTAGGCTGTAAACTACAGTATTGTGATATATTATTACAATTTTATATAACAGTTTCTATTTGGACATATATTAAAAGTATTATTTTTATTTTTTCCCTTTCCCCCTGATTTCTAATTGTGACGATCTCATAGCTTTATTTATGAAATTGTAAATGCAGTGAAAATACATTAATGCCACTTCTGTGTATGCACTGCAAAGATGGATTTTCCTTTAATGATTTAATTTGACTGGTGGACGTGTTTGCATTTGTGTTTTATAATGTGTAAGTGTCATTCATTGATTTATTGAGTGTGTGTGTGTGTGTGCGCGCGCTGCCAATGGACCCAACGGCCTGCTGGGAGTTGTAGTTTTGTTGTATGTTTTGTCCAATTTTCTTGTGCTCCTCCCTGTCCTAATCTAGGTGATGGGACCTACCAGCTGTTCCTCATCAATGGCAAGAGGATCCAGTATTTAAGCAGAGCCGGAGAGAGAGAGAGACTGGGAGAGATTTCTTCTCCCAAGAGCCTGAGGCTGTTGTGTGACCAGACTCGGAGTGTTGCTCTTGTTGGTGTATGTTAAGCTTAAGTGTGTTGTTACGCTTAAATGTGGTGTTACGGCTGTAGTGGCAGCTTTGGTGTGTTAAGCTTAAACCAAGGTCAACTTAAATGTCTTGTGGCTGTAGTGTACAGCTTTGAATTGCTTGCCCATTGTTGAGTGTTGGAGCAGTATGGGAGTGGGTGCCATTTTTCTTTTCTCATTTTCTCCTGTTTTTTTTTTTTTTTGTTAGTTAGGAAGTAAGGTAAGAAGTCCTGTTGTTTATTTGTGTTTATTGTTGTAGGTCAATTAGGTTTTCCTTCTACCGGGTAGTGATCTTTTGTTTGTTTTGGCTTTACCTGCTCCTGAAGAACACGCTTCATTTCTTTTTCTTTTGGAGCTGTTTGTTTAGGATTCTTTTTGCACTGTATTTATCACTTATTGTAAATAAATGTATTGGAAATCTTACTTTGTGTATTGTGTGCTGGGACTCAGATAGGTTAACTTTTCTTTGTCGCTGTTCATTTTTGCTTTAAAGTTACTTTTCCCTTTTGCCCCTAGAAAATGAATTGGCAACGTAACAGTGGTATTGTGTAATTATTCGAATAGAATTGAGTCTTTTCTCTCTGTTTTGCATGCGTCTTCATAATCATTATTGTTGTTGTTGTTATTATAGAATTTTGATTTATTTTTGCCTCTGTCACAGTGTTTCTTAACCTGAATTAGCACTGTTCATAGGCAACACCAATAGGTCACACAAAATAAACATATGACCACTGGTGTACAGTATACATTACTTGGACTATTTAAATGTATTATTAAATAAAGAAAAAAAGATCGTCGCGCTGTGAAGGCAGTATACCTGCCCAGATCAGCCGATCCTTTCTAGCGATCAATGGGGAGGTGCCTGACAGTTCACATTCAACGACAATAGTAGAAGGCGCTCGGCGGCTATTTATACCATAGCGTGGACCTATCTTTCACTTCGATGGTAACTAAAAAAAAAATTCAAACTGCGATTTCTCACGATGGATATCCTCGCGCGATCGAGTGTAGATTGTGTTAAACACGATAAGAACAAAAAATTCTGCGTTTATTCCTTAAAACAGTCGTTTTTTCCCATATTGCTTCTCCTTTGCAGCTGCCATTGGCGCACGTCACGATTATAAGCGCCTCCTATTGGCGTAGGTAATGTTTACGGCACGATTATCAAGTATGTGAGGCGAACGCAACGGAATAGTCAAGTTAACCATAAATTAACATGGTGAGTAACATTTTATAAACAATATTGTCAATATTGTTTGTTTTCCCTCTATTTTGCTGATGAGAATTTCAAAATAAAGCCCTACCAGAGTCTCAATGCAACAACAGACAGTGATTGAACCGTGAATTTTGTGAACCGTTACATAATCCTATATAATTATAAAGTCAATTGTTATTATACTTTACAATATTACTGTTTGTTGTTGTATTTTTCAAAACTTGAAACGTGTGTGTGTGTGTGTGTGTGTGTGTGTGTGTGTGTGTGTGTGTGTGTGTGTGTGTGTCAGGTGGATTTTTTTCATGTTTTTGAAATAAGTCTCTTGCTGCTCCCCCAGCCTGCATTTATTTGATTAAAATATAGTAGCCTAGGCTGTAAACTACAGTATTGTGATATATTATTACAATTTTATATAACAGTTTCTATTTGGACATATATTAAAAGTATTATTTTTATTTTTTCCCCCTGATTTCTAATTGTGACGATCTCATAGCTTTATTTATGAAATTGTAAATGCAGTGAAAATACATTAATGCCACTTCTGTGTATGCACTGCAAAGATGGATTTTCCTTTAATGATTTAATTTGACTGGTGGACGTGTTTGCATTTGTGTTTTATAATGTGTAAGTGTCATTCATTGATTTATTGAGTGTGTGTGTGTGTGTGTGCGCGCGCTGCCAATGGACCCAACGGCCTGCTGGGAGTTGTAGTTTTGTTGTATGTTTTGTCCAATTTTCTTGTGCTCCTCCCTGTCCTAATCTAGGTGATGGGACCTACCAGCTGTTCCTCATCAATGGCAAGAGGATCCAGTATTTAAGCAGAGCCGGAGAGAGAGAGAGACTGGGAGAGATTTCTTCTCCCAAGAGCCTGAGGCTGTTGTGTGACCAGACTCGGAGTGTTGCTCTTGTTGGTGTATGTTAAGCTTAAGTGTGTTGTTACGCTTAAATGTGGTGTTACGGCTGTAGTGGCAGCTTTGGTGTGTTAAGCTTAAACCAAGGTCAACTTAAATGTCTTGTGGCTGTAGTGTACAGCTTTGAATTGCTTGCCCATTGTTGAGTGTTGGAGCAGTATGGGAGTGGGTGCCATTTTTCTTTTCTCATTTTCTCCTGTTTTTTTTTTTTTTTGTTAGTTAGGAAGTAAGGTAAGAAGTCCTGTTGTTTATTTGTGTTTATTGTTGTAGGTCAATTAGGTTTTCCTTCTACCGGGTAGTGATCTTTTGTTTGTTTTGGCTTTACCTGCTCCTGAAGAACACGCTTCATTTCTTTTTCTTTTGGAGCTGTTTGTTTAGGATTCTTTTTGCACTGTATTTATCACTTATTGTAAATAAATGTATTGGAAATCTTACTTTGTGTATTGTGTGCTGGGACTCAGATAGGTTAACTTTTCTTTGTCGCTGTTCATTTTTGCTTTAAAGTTACTTTTCCCTTTTGCCCCTAGAAAATGAATTGGCAACGTAACAGTGGTATTGTGTAATTATTCGAATAGAATTGAGTCTTTTCTCTCTGTTTTGCATGCGTCTTCATAATCATTATTGTTGTTGTTGTTATTATAGAATTTTGATTTATTTTTGCCTCTGTCACAGTGTTTCTTAACCTGAATTAGCACTGTTCATAGGCAACACCAATAGGTCACACAAAATAAACATATGACCACTGGTGTACAGTATACATTACTTGGACTATTTAAATGTATTATTAAATAAAGAAAAAAAGATCGTCGCGCTGTGAAGGCAGTATACCTGCCCAGATCAGCCGATCCTTTCTAGCGATCAATGGGGAGGTGCCTGACAGTTCACATTCAACGACAATAGTAGAAGGCGCTCGGCGGCTATTTATACCATAGCGTGGACCTATCTTTCACTTCGATGGTAACTAAAAAAAAAATTCAAACTGCGATTTCTCACGATGGATATCCTCGCGCGATCGAGTGTAGATTGTGTTAAACACGATAAGAACAAAAAATTCTGCGTTTATTCCTTAAAACAGTCGTTTTTTCCCATATTGCTTCTCCTTTGCAGCTGCCATTGGCGCACGTCACGATTATAAGCGCCTCCTATTGGCGTAGGTAATGTTTACGGCACGATTATCAAGTATGTGAGGCGAACGCAACGGAATAGTCAAGTTAACCATAAATTAACATGGTGAGTAACATTTTATAAACAATATTGTCAATATTGTTTGTTTTCCCTCTATTTTGCTGATGAGAATTTCAAAATAAAGCCCTACCAGAGTCTCAATGCAACAACAGACAGTGATTGAACCGTGAATTTTGTGAACCGTTACATAATCCTATATAATTATAAAGTCAATTGTTATTATACTTTACAATATTACTGTTTGTTGTTGTATTTTTCAAAACTTGAAACGTGTGTGTGTGTGTGTGTGTGTGTGTGTGTGTGTGTGTGTGTCAGGTGGATTTTTTTCATGTTTTTGAAATAAGTCTCTTGCTGCTCCCCCAGCCTGCATTTATTTGATTAAAATATAGTAGCCTAGGCTGTAAACTACAGTATTGTGATATATTATTACAATTTTATATAACAGTTTCTATTTGGACATATATTAAAAGTATTATTTTTATTTTTTCCCCCTGATTTCTAATTGTGACGATCTCATAGCTTTATTTATGAAATTGTAAATGCAGTGAAAATACATTAATGCCACTTCTGTGTATGCACTGCAAAGATGGATTTTCCTTTAATGATTTAATTTGACTGGTGGACGTGTTTGCATTTGTGTTTTATAATGTGTAAGTGTCATTCATTGATTTATTGAGTGTGTGTGTGTGTGTGTGTGTGTGCGCGCGCTGCCAATGGACCCAACGGCCTGCTGGGAGTTGTAGTTTTGTTGTATGTTTTGTCCAATTTTCTTGTGCTCCTCCCTGTCCTAATCTAGGTGATGGGACCTACCAGCTGTTCCTCATCAATGGCAAGAGGATCCAGTATTTAAGCAGAGCCGGAGAGAGAGAGAGACTGGGAGAGATTTCTTCTCCCAAGAGCCTGAGGCTGTTGTGTGACCAGACTCGGAGTGTTGCTCTTGTTGGTGTATGTTAAGCTTAAGTGTGTTGTTACGCTTAAATGTGGTGTTACGGCTGTAGTGGCAGCTTTGGTGTGTTAAGCTTAAACCAAGGTCAACTTAAATGTCTTGTGGCTGTAGTGTACAGCTTTGAATTGCTTGCCCATTGTTGAGTGTTGGAGCAGTATGGGAGTGGGTGCCATTTTTCTTTTCTCATTTTCTCCTGTTTTTTTTTTTTTTTGTTAGTTAGGAAGTAAGGTAAGAAGTCCTGTTGTTTATTTGTGTTTATTGTTGTAGGTCAATTAGGTTTTCCTTCTACCGGGTAGTGATCTTTTGTTTGTTTTGGCTTTACCTGCTCCTGAAGAACACGCTTCATTTCTTTTTCTTTTGGAGCTGTTTGTTTAGGATTCTTTTTGCACTGTATTTATCACTTATTGTAAATAAATGTATTGGAAATCTTACTTTGTGTATTGTGTGCTGGGACTCAGATAGGTTAACTTTTCTTTGTCGCTGTTCATTTTTGCTTTAAAGTTACTTTTCCCTTTTGCCCCTAGAAAATGAATTGGCAACGTAACAGTGGTATTGTGTAATTATTCGAATAGAATTGAGTCTTTTCTCTCTGTTTTGCATGCGTCTTCATAATCATTATTGTTGTTGTTGTTATTATAGAATTTTGATTTATTTTTGCCTCTGTCACAGTGTTTCTTAACCTGAATTAGCACTGTTCATAGGCAACACCAATAGGTGTCATGTCACACAAAATAAACATATGACCACTGGTGTACAGTATACATTACTTGGACTATTTAAATGTATTATTAAATAAAGAAAAAAAGATCGTCGCGCTGTGAAGGCAGTATACCTGCCCAGATCAGCCGATCCTTTCTAGCGATCAATGGGGAAGTGCCTGACAGTTCACATTCAACGACAATAGTAGAAGGCGCTCGGCGGCTATTTATACCATAGCTTGGACCTATCTTTCACTTCGATGGTAACTAAAAAAAAAATTCAAACTGCGATTTCTCACGATGGATATCCTCGCGCGATCGAGTGTAGATTGTGTTAAACACGATAAGAACAAAAAATTCTGCGTTTATTCCTTAAAACAGTCGGTTTTTCCCATATTGCTTCTCCTTTGCAGCTGCCATTGGCGCACGTCACGATTATAAGCGCCTCCTATTGGCGTAGGTAATGTTTACGGCACGATTATCAAGTATGTGAGGCGAACGCAACGGAATAGTCAAGTTAACCATAAATTAACATGGTGAGTAACATTTTATAAACAATATTGTCAATATTGTTTGTTTTCCCTCTATTTTGCTGATGAGAATTTCAAAATAAAGCCCTACCAGAGTCTCAATGCAACAACAGACAGTGATTGAACCGTGAATTTTGTGAACCGTTACATAATCCTATATAATTATAAAGTCAATTGTTATTATACTTTACAATATTACTGTTTGTTGTTGTATTTTTCAAAACTTGAAACGTGTGTGTGTGTGTGTGTGTGTGTGTGTGTGTGTGTGTGTGTGTGTGTGTGTGTGTGTGTGTCAGGTGGATTTTTTTCATGTTTTTGAAATAAGTCTCTTGCTGCTCCCCCAGCCTGCATTTATTTGATTAAAATATAGTAGCCTAGGCTGTAAACTACAGTATTGTGATATATTATTACAATTTTATATAACAGTTTCTATTTGGACATATATTAAAAGTATTATTTTTATTTTTTCCCCCTGATTTCTAATTGTGACGATCTCATAGCTTTATTTATGAAATTGTAAATGCAGTGAAAATACATTAATGCCACTTCTGTGTATGCACTGCAAAGATGGATTTTCCTTTAATGATTTAATTTGACTGGTGGACGTGTTTGCATTTGTGTTTTATAATGTGTAAGTGTCATTCATTGATTTATTGAGTGTGTGTGTGTGTGTGTGCGCGCGCTGCCAATGGACCCAACGGCCTGCTGGGAGTTGTAGTTTTGTTGTATGTTTTGTCCAATTTTCTTGTGCTCCTCCCTGTCCTAATCTAGGTGATGGGACCTACCAGCTGTTCCTCATCAATGGCAAGAGGATCCAGTATTTAAGCAGAGCCGGAGAGAGAGAGAGACTGGGAGAGATTTCTTCTCCCAAGAGCCTGAGGCTGTTGTGTGACCAGACTCGGAGTGTTGCTCTTGTTGGTGTATGTTAAGCTTAAGTGTGTTGTTACGCTTAAATGTGGTGTTACGGCTGTAGTGGCAGCTTTGGTGTGTTAAGCTTAAACCAAGGTCAACTTAAATGTCTTGTGGCTGTAGTGTACAGCTTTGAATTGCTTGCCCATTGTTGAGTGTTGGAGCAGTATGGGAGTGGGTGCCATTTTTCTTTTCTCATTTTCTCCTGTTTTTTTTTTTTTTTGTTAGTTAGGAAGTAAGGTAAGAAGTCCTGTTGTTTATTTGTGTTTATTGTTGTAGGTCAATTAGGTTTTCCTTCTACCGGGTAGTGATCTTTTGTTTGTTTTGGCTTTACCTGCTCCTGAAGAACACGCTTCATTTCTTTTTCTTTTGGAGCTGTTTGTTTAGGATTCTTTTTGCACTGTATTTATCACTTATTGTAAATAAATGTATTGGAAATCTTACTTTGTGTATTGTGTGCTGGGACTCAGATAGGTTAACTTTTCTTTGTCGCTGTTCATTTTTGCTTTAAAGTTACTTTTCCCTTTTGCCCCTAGAAAATGAATTGGCAACGTAACAGTGGTATTGTGTAATTATTCGAATAGAATTGAGTCTTTTCTCTCTGTTTTGCATGCGTCTTCATAATCATTATTGTTGTTGTTGTTATTATAGAATTTTGATTTATTTTTGCCTCTGTCACAGTGTTTCTTAACCTGAATTAGCACTGTTCATAGGCAACACCAATAGGTCACACAAAATAAACATATGACCACTGGTGTACAGTATACATTACTTGGACTATTTAAATGTATTATTAAATAAAGAAAAAAAGATCGTCGCGCTGTGAAGGCAGTATACCTGCCCAGATCAGCCGATCCTTTCTAGCGATCAATGGGGAGGTGCCTGACAGTTCACATTCAACGACAATAGTAGAAGGCGCTCGGCGGCTATTTATACCATAGCGTGGACCTATCTTTCACTTCGATGGTAACTAAAAAAAAAATTCAAACTGCGATTTCTCACGATGGATATCCTCGCGCGATCGAGTGTAGATTGTGTTAAACACGATAAGAACAAAAAATTCTGCGTTTATTCCTTAAAACAGTCGTTTTTTCCCATATTGCTTCTCCTTTGCAGCTGCCATTGGCGCACGTCACGATTATAAGCGCCTCCTATTGGCGTAGGTAATGTTTACGGCACGATTATCAAGTATGTGAGGCGAACGCAACGGAATAGTCAAGTTAACCATAAATTAACATGGTGAGTAACATTTTATAAACAATATTGTCAATATTGTTTGTTTTCCCTCTATTTTGCTGATGAGAATTTCAAAATAAAGCCCTACCAGAGTCTCAATGCAACAACAGACAGTGATTGAACCGTGAATTTTGTGAACCGTTACATAATCCTATATAATTATAAAGTCAATTGTTATTATACTTTACAATATTACTGTTTGTTGTTGTATTTTTCAAAACTTGAAACGTGTGTGTGTGTGTGTGTGTGTGTGTGTGTGTGTGTGTGTGTCAGGTGGATTTTTTTCATGTTTTTGAAATAAGTCTCTTGCTGCTCCCCCAGCCTGCATTTATTTGATTAAAATATAGTAGCCTAGGCTGTAAACTACAGTATTGTGATATATTATTACAATTTTATATAACAGTTTCTATTTGGACATATATTAAAAGTATTATTTTTATTTTTTCCCCCTGATTTCTAATTGTGACGATCTCATAGCTTTATTTATGAAATTGTAAATGCAGTGAAAATACATTAATGCCACTTCTGTGTATGCACTGCAAAGATGGATTTTCCTTTAATGATTTAATTTGACTGGTGGACGTGTTTGCATTTGTGTTTTATAATGTGTAAGTGTCATTCATTGATTTATTGAGTGTGTGTGTGTGTGTGTGTGTGTGCGCGCGCTGCCAATGGACCCAACGGCCTGCTGGGAGTTGTAGTTTTGTTGTATGTTTTGTCCAATTTTCTTGTGCTCCTCCCTGTCCTAATCTAGGTGATGGGACCTACCAGCTGTTCCTCATCAATGGCAAGAGGATCCAGTATTTAAGCAGAGCCGGAGAGAGAGAGAGACTGGGAGAGATTTCTTCTCCCAAGAGCCTGAGGCTGTTGTGTGACCAGACTCGGAGTGTTGCTCTTGTTGGTGTATGTTAAGCTTAAGTGTGTTGTTACGCTTAAATGTGGTGTTACGGCTGTAGTGGCAGCTTTGGTGTGTTAAGCTTAAACCAAGGTCAACTTAAATGTCTTGTGGCTGTAGTGTACAGCTTTGAATTGCTTGCCCATTGTTGAGTGTTGGAGCAGTATGGGAGTGGGTGCCATTTTTCTTTTCTCATTTTCTCCTGTTTTTTTTTTTTTTTGTTAGTTAGGAAGTAAGGTAAGAAGTCCTGTTGTTTATTTGTGTTTATTGTTGTAGGTCAATTAGGTTTTCCTTCTACCGGGTAGTGATCTTTTGTTTGTTTTGGCTTTACCTGCTCCTGAAGAACACGCTTCATTTCTTTTTCTTTTGGAGCTGTTTGTTTAGGATTCTTTTTGCACTGTATTTATCACTTATTGTAAATAAATGTATTGGAAATCTTACTTTGTGTATTGTGTGCTGGGACTCAGATAGGTTAACTTTTCTTTGTCGCTGTTCATTTTTGCTTTAAAGTTACTTTTCCCTTTTGCCCCTAGAAAATGAATTGGCAACGTAACAGTGGTATTGTGTAATTATTCGAATAGAATTGAGTCTTTTCTCTCTGTTTTGCATGCGTCTTCATAATCATTATTGTTGTTGTTGTTATTATAGAATTTTGATTTATTTTTGCCTCTGTCACAGTGTTTCTTAACCTGAATTAGCACTGTTCATAGGCAACACCAATAGGTCACACAAAATAAACATATGACCACTGGTGTACAGTATACATTACTTGGACTATTTAAATGTATTATTAAATAAAGAAAAAAAGATCGTCGCGCTGTGAAGGCAGTATACCTGCCCAGATCAGCCGATCCTTTCTAGCGATCAATGGGGAGGTGCCTGACAGTTCACATTCAACGACAATAGTAGAAGGCGCTCGGCGGCTATTTATACCATAGCGTGGACCTATCTTTCACTTCGATGGTAACTAAAAAAAAAATTCAAACTGCGATTTCTCACGATGGATATCCTCGCGCGATCGAGTGTAGATTGTGTTAAACACGATAAGAACAAAAAATTCTGCGTTTATTCCTTAAAACAGTCGTTTTTTCCCATATTGCTTCTCCTTTGCAGCTGCCATTGGCGCACGTCACGATTATAAGCGCCTCCTATTGGCGTAGGTAATGTTTACGGCACGATTATCAAGTATGTGAGGCGAACGCAACGGAATAGTCAAGTTAACCATAAATTAACATGGTGAGTAACATTTTATAAACAATATTGTCAATATTGTTTGTTTTCCCTCTATTTTGCTGATGAGAATTTCAAAATAAAGCCCTACCAGAGTCTCAATGCAACAACAGACAGTGATTGAACCGTGAATTTTGTGAACCGTTACATAATCCTATATAATTATAAAGTCAATTGTTATTATACTTTACAATATTACTGTTTGTTGTTGTATTTTTCAAAACTTGAAACGTGTGTGTGTGTGTGTGTGTGTGTGTGTGTGTGTGTGTGTGTGTGTGTGTGTGTGTGTCAGGTGGATTTTTTTCATGTTTTTGAAATAAGTCTCTTGCTGCTCCCCCAGCCTGCATTTATTTGATTAAAATATAGTAGCCTAGGCTGTAAACTACAGTATTGTGATATATTATTACAATTTTATATAACAGTTTCTATTTGGACATATATTAAAAGTATTATTTTTATTTTTTCCCCCTGATTTCTAATTGTGACGATCTCATAGCTTTATTTATGAAATTGTAAATGCAGTGAAAATACATTAATGCCACTTCTGTGTATGCACTGCAAAGATGGATTTTCCTTTAATGATTTAATTTGACTGGTGGACGTGTTTGCATTTGTGTTTTATAATGTGTAAGTGTCATTCATTGATTTATTGAGTGTGTGTGTGTGTGTGTGTGTGTGCGCGCGCTGCCAATGGACCCAACGGCCTGCTGGGAGTTGTAGTTTTGTTGTATGTTTTGTCCAATTTTCTTGTGCTCCTCCCTGTCCTAATCTAGGTGATGGGACCTACCAGCTGTTCCTCATCAATGGCAAGAGGATCCAGTATTTAAGCAGAGCCGGAGAGAGAGAGAGACTGGGAGAGATTTCTTCTCCCAAGAGCCTGAGGCTGTTGTGTGACCAGACTCGGAGTGTTGCTCTTGTTGGTGTATGTTAAGCTTAAGTGTGTTGTTACGCTTAAATGTGGTGTTACGGCTGTAGTGGCAGCTTTGGTGTGTTAAGCTTAAACCAAGGTCAACTTAAATGTCTTGTGGCTGTAGTGTACAGCTTTGAATTGCTTGCCCATTGTTGAGTGTTGGAGCAGTATGGGAGTGGGTGCCATTTTTCTTTTCTCATTTTCTCCTGTTTTTTTTTTTTTTTGTTAGTTAGGAAGTAAGGTAAGAAGTCCTGTTGTTTATTTGTGTTTATTGTTGTAGGTCAATTAGGTTTTCCTTCTACCGGGTAGTGATCTTTTGTTTGTTTTGGCTTTACCTGCTCCTGAAGAACACGCTTCATTTCTTTTTCTTTTGGAGCTGTTTGTTTAGGATTCTTTTTGCACTGTATTTATCACTTATTGTAAATAAATGTATTGGAAATCTTACTTTGTGTATTGTGTGCTGGGACTCAGATAGGTTAACTTTTCTTTGTCGCTGTTCATTTTTGCTTTAAAGTTACTTTTCCCTTTTGCCCCTAGAAAATGAATTGGCAACGTAACAGTGGTATTGTGTAATTATTCGAATAGAATTGAGTCTTTTCTCTCTGTTTTGCATGCGTCTTCATAATCATTATTGTTGTTGTTGTTATTATAGAATTTTGATTTATTTTTGCCTCTGTCACAGTGTTTCTTAACCTGAATTAGCACTGTTCATAGGCAACACCAATAGGTCACACAAAATAAACATATGACCACTGGTGTACAGTATACATTACTTGGACTATTTAAATGTATTATTAAATAAAGAAAAAAAGATCGTCGCGCTGTGAAGGCAGTATACCTGCCCAGATCAGCCGATCCTTTCTAGCGATCAATGGGGAGGTGCCTGACAGTTCACATTCAACGACAATAGTAGAAGGCGCTCGGCGGCTATTTATACCATAGCGTGGACCTATCTTTCACTTCGATGGTAACTAAAAAAAAAATTCAAACTGCGATTTCTCACGATGGATATCCTCGCGCGATCGAGTGTAGATTGTGTTAAACACGATAAGAACAAAAAATTCTGCGTTTATTCCTTAAAACAGTCGTTTTTTCCCATATTGCTTCTCCTTTGCAGCTGCCATTGGCGCACGTCACGATTATAAGCGCCTCCTATTGGCGTAGGTAATGTTTACGGCACGATTATCAAGTATGTGAGGCGAACGCAACGGAATAGTCAAGTTAACCATAAATTAACATGGTGAGTAACATTTTATAAACAATATTGTCAATATTGTTTGTTTTCCCTCTATTTTGCTGATGAGAATTTCAAAATAAAGCCCTACCAGAGTCTCAATGCAACAACAGACAGTGATTGAACCGTGAATTTTGTGAACCGTTACATAATCCTATATAATTATAAAGTCAATTGTTATTATACTTTACAATATTACTGTTTGTTGTTGTATTTTTCAAAACTTGAAACGTGTGTGTGTGTGTGTGTGTGTGTGTGTGTGTGTGTGTGTGTGTGTGTGTCAGGTGGATTTTTTTCATGTTTTTGAAATAAGTCTCTTGCTGCTCCCCCAGCCTGCATTTATTTGATTAAAATATAGTAGCCTAGGCTGTAAACTACAGTATTGTGATATATTATTACAATTTTATATAACAGTTTCTATTTGGACATATATTAAAAGTATTATTTTTATTTTTTCCCCCTGATTTCTAATTGTGACGATCTCATAGCTTTATTTATGAAATTGTAAATGCAGTGAAAATACATTAATGCCACTTCTGTGTATGCACTGCAAAGATGGATTTTCCTTTAATGATTTAATTTGACTGGTGGACGTGTTTGCATTTGTGTTTTATAATGTGTAAGTGTCATTCATTGATTTATTGAGTGTGTGTGTGTGTGTGTGTGTGTGCGCGCGCTGCCAATGGACCCAACGGCCTGCTGGGAGTTGTAGTTTTGTTGTATGTTTTGTCCAATTTTCTTGTGCTCCTCCCTGTCCTAATCTAGGTGATGGGACCTACCAGCTGTTCCTCATCAATGGCAAGAGGATCCAGTATTTAAGCAGAGCCGGAGAGAGAGAGAGACTGGGAGAGATTTCTTCTCCCAAGAGCCTGAGGCTGTTGTGTGACCAGACTCGGAGTGTTGCTCTTGTTGGTGTATGTTAAGCTTAAGTGTGTTGTTACGCTTAAATGTGGTGTTACGGCTGTAGTGGCAGCTTTGGTGTGTTAAGCTTAAACCAAGGTCAACTTAAATGTCTTGTGGCTGTAGTGTACAGCTTTGAATTGCTTGCCCATTGTTGAGTGTTGGAGCAGTATGGGAGTGGGTGCCATTTTTCTTTTCTCATTTTCTCCTGTTTTTTTTTTTTTTTGTTAGTTAGGAAGTAAGGTAAGAAGTCCTGTTGTTTATTTGTGTTTATTGTTGTAGGTCAATTAGGTTTTCCTTCTACCGGGTAGTGATCTTTTGTTTGTTTTGGCTTTACCTGCTCCTGAAGAACACGCTTCATTTCTTTTTCTTTTGGAGCTGTTTGTTTAGGATTCTTTTTGCACTGTATTTATCACTTATTGTAAATAAATGTATTGGAAATCTTACTTTGTGTATTGTGTGCTGGGACTCAGATAGGTTAACTTTTCTTTGTCGCTGTTCATTTTTGCTTTAAAGTTACTTTTCCCTTTTGCCCCTAGAAAATGAATTGGCAACGTAACAGTGGTATTGTGTAATTATTCGAATAGAATTGAGTCTTTTCTCTCTGTTTTGCATGCGTCTTCATAATCATTATTGTTGTTGTTGTTATTATAGAATTTTGATTTATTTTTGCCTCTGTCACAGTGTTTCTTAACCTGAATTAGCACTGTTCATAGGCAACACCAATAGGTGTCATGTCACACAAAATAAACATATGACCACTGGTGTACAGTATACATTACTTGGACTATTTAAATGTATTATTAAATAAAGAAAAAAAGATCGTCGCGCTGTGAAGGCAGTATACCTGCCCAGATCAGCCGATCCTTTCTAGCGATCAATGGGGAAGTGCCTGACAGTTCACATTCAACGACAATAGTAGAAGGCGCTCGGCGGCTATTTATACCATAGCTTGGACCTATCTTTCACTTCGATGGTAACTAAAAAAAAAATTCAAACTGCGATTTCTCACGATGGATATCCTCGCGCGATCGAGTGTAGATTGTGTTAAACACGATAAGAACAAAAAATTCTGCGTTTATTCCTTAAAACAGTCGGTTTTTCCCATATTGCTTCTCCTTTGCAGCTGCCATTGGCGCACGTCACGATTATAAGCGCCTCCTATTGGCGTAGGTAATGTTTACGGCACGATTATCAAGTATGTGAGGCGAACGCAACGGAATAGTCAAGTTAACCATAAATTAACATGGTGAGTAACATTTTATAAACAATATTGTCAATATTGTTTGTTTTCCCTCTATTTTGCTGATGAGAATTTCAAAATAAAGCCCTACCAGAGTCTCAATGCAACAACAGACAGTGATTGAACCGTGAATTTTGTGAACCGTTACATAATCCTATATAATTATAAAGTCAATTGTTATTATACTTTACAATATTACTGTTTGTTGTTGTATTTTTCAAAACTTGAAACGTGTGTGTGTGTGTGTGTGTGTGTGTGTGTGTGTGTGTGTGTGTGTGTGTGTGTGTGTGTGTCAGGTGGATTTTTTTCATGTTTTTGAAATAAGTCTCTTGCTGCTCCCCCAGCCTGCATTTATTTGATTAAAATATAGTAGCCTAGGCTGTAAACTACAGTATTGTGATATATTATTACAATTTTATATAACAGTTTCTATTTGGACATATATTAAAAGTATTATTTTTATTTTTTCCCCCTGATTTCTAATTGTGACGATCTCATAGCTTTATTTATGAAATTGTAAATGCAGTGAAAATACATTAATGCCACTTCTGTGTATGCACTGCAAAGATGGATTTTCCTTTAATGATTTAATTTGACTGGTGGACGTGTTTGCATTTGTGTTTTATAATGTGTAAGTGTCATTCATTGATTTATTGAGTGTGTGTGTGTGTGTGCGCGCGCTGCCAATGGACCCAACGGCCTGCTGGGAGTTGTAGTTTTGTTGTATGTTTTGTCCAATTTTCTTGTGCTCCTCCCTGTCCTAATCTAGGTGATGGGACCTACCAGCTGTTCCTCATCAATGGCAAGAGGATCCAGTATTTAAGCAGAGCCGGAGAGAGAGAGAGACTGGGAGAGATTTCTTCTCCCAAGAGCCTGAGGCTGTTGTGTGACCAGACTCGGAGTGTTGCTCTTGTTGGTGTATGTTAAGCTTAAGTGTGTTGTTACGCTTAAATGTGGTGTTACGGCTGTAGTGGCAGCTTTGGTGTGTTAAGCTTAAACCAAGGTCAACTTAAATGTCTTGTGGCTGTAGTGTACAGCTTTGAATTGCTTGCCCATTGTTGAGTGTTGGAGCAGTATGGGAGTGGGTGCCATTTTTCTTTTCTCATTTTCTCCTGTTTTTTTTTTTTTTTGTTAGTTAGGAAGTAAGGTAAGAAGTCCTGTTGTTTATTTGTGTTTATTGTTGTAGGTCAATTAGGTTTTCCTTCTACCGGGTAGTGATCTTTTGTTTGTTTTGGCTTTACCTGCTCCTGAAGAACACGCTTCATTTCTTTTTCTTTTGGAGCTGTTTGTTTAGGATTCTTTTTGCACTGTATTTATCACTTATTGTAAATAAATGTATTGGAAATCTTACTTTGTGTATTGTGTGCTGGGACTCAGATAGGTTAACTTTTCTTTGTCGCTGTTCATTTTTGCTTTAAAGTTACTTTTCCCTTTTGCCCCTAGAAAATGAATTGGCAACGTAACAGTGGTATTGTGTAATTATTCGAATAGAATTGAGTCTTTTCTCTCTGTTTTGCATGCGTCTTCATAATCATTATTGTTGTTGTTGTTATTATAGAATTTTGATTTATTTTTGCCTCTGTCACAGTGTTTCTTAACCTGAATTAGCACTGTTCATAGGCAACACCAATAGGTCACACAAAATAAACATATGACCACTGGTGTACAGTATACATTACTTGGACTATTTAAATGTATTATTAAATAAAGAAAAAAAGATCGTCGCGCTGTGAAGGCAGTATACCTGCCCAGATCAGCCGATCCTTTCTAGCGATCAATGGGGAGGTGCCTGACAGTTCACATTCAACGACAATAGTAGAAGGCGCTCGGCGGCTATTTATACCATAGCGTGGACCTATCTTTCACTTCGATGGTAACTAAAAAAAAAATTCAAACTGCGATTTCTCACGATGGATATCCTCGCGCGATCGAGTGTAGATTGTGTTAAACACGATAAGAACAAAAAATTCTGCGTTTATTCCTTAAAACAGTCGTTTTTTCCCATATTGCTTCTCCTTTGCAGCTGCCATTGGCGCACGTCACGATTATAAGCGCCTCCTATTGGCGTAGGTAATGTTTACGGCACGATTATCAAGTATGTGAGGCGAACGCAACGGAATAGTCAAGTTAACCATAAATTAACATGGTGAGTAACATTTTATAAACAATATTGTCAATATTGTTTGTTTTCCCTCTATTTTGCTGATGAGAATTTCAAAATAAAGCCCTACCAGAGTCTCAATGCAACAACAGACAGTGATTGAACCGTGAATTTTGTGAACCGTTACATAATCCTATATAATTATAAAGTCAATTGTTATTATACTTTACAATATTACTGTTTGTTGTTGTATTTTTCAAAACTTGAAACGTGTGTGTGTGTGTGTGTGTGTGTGTGTGTGTGTGTGTGTGTCAGGTGGATTTTTTTCATGTTTTTGAAATAAGTCTCTTGCTGCTCCCCCAGCCTGCATTTATTTGATTAAAATATAGTAGCCTAGGCTGTAAACTACAGTATTGTGATATATTATTACAATTTTATATAACAGTTTCTATTTGGACATATATTAAAAGTATTATTTTTATTTTTTCCCCCTGATTTCTAATTGTGACGATCTCATAGCTTTATTTATGAAATTGTAAATGCAGTGAAAATACATTAATGCCACTTCTGTGTATGCACTGCAAAGATGGATTTTCCTTTAATGATTTAATTTGACTGGTGGACGTGTTTGCATTTGTGTTTTATAATGTGTAAGTGTCATTCATTGATTTATTGAGTGTGTGTGTGTGTGTGTGTGTGTGTGCGCGCGCTGCCAATGGACCCAACGGCCTGCTGGGAGTTGTAGTTTTGTTGTATGTTTTGTCCAATTTTCTTGTGCTCCTCCCTGTCCTAATCTAGGTGATGGGACCTACCAGCTGTTCCTCATCAATGGCAAGAGGATCCAGTATTTAAGCAGAGCCGGAGAGAGAGAGAGACTGGGAGAGATTTCTTCTCCCAAGAGCCTGAGGCTGTTGTGTGACCAGACTCGGAGTGTTGCTCTTGTTGGTGTATGTTAAGCTTAAGTGTGTTGTTACGCTTAAATGTGGTGTTACGGCTGTAGTGGCAGCTTTGGTGTGTTAAGCTTAAACCAAGGTCAACTTAAATGTCTTGTGGCTGTAGTGTACAGCTTTGAATTGCTTGCCCATTGTTGAGTGTTGGAGCAGTATGGGAGTGGGTGCCATTTTTCTTTTCTCATTTTCTCCTGTTTTTTTTTTTTTTTGTTAGTTAGGAAGTAAGGTAAGAAGTCCTGTTGTTTATTTGTGTTTATTGTTGTAGGTCAATTAGGTTTTCCTTCTACCGGGTAGTGATCTTTTGTTTGTTTTGGCTTTACCTGCTCCTGAAGAACACGCTTCATTTCTTTTTCTTTTGGAGCTGTTTGTTTAGGATTCTTTTTGCACTGTATTTATCACTTATTGTAAATAAATGTATTGGAAATCTTACTTTGTGTATTGTGTGCTGGGACTCAGATAGGTTAACTTTTCTTTGTCGCTGTTCATTTTTGCTTTAAAGTTACTTTTCCCTTTTGCCCCTAGAAAATGAATTGGCAACGTAACAGTGGTATTGTGTAATTATTCGAATAGAATTGAGTCTTTTCTCTCTGTTTTGCATGCGTCTTCATAATCATTATTGTTGTTGTTGTTATTATAGAATTTTGATTTATTTTTGCCTCTGTCACAGTGTTTCTTAACCTGAATTAGCACTGTTCATAGGCAACACCAATAGGTCACACAAAATAAACATATGACCACTGGTGTACAGTATACATTACTTGGACTATTTAAATGTATTATTAAATAAAGAAAAAAAGATCGTCGCGCTGTGAAGGCAGTATACCTGCCCAGATCAGCCGATCCTTTCTAGCGATCAATGGGGAGGTGCCTGACAGTTCACATTCAACGACAATAGTAGAAGGCGCTCGGCGGCTATTTATACCATAGCGTGGACCTATCTTTCACTTCGATGGTAACTAAAAAAAAAATTCAAACTGCGATTTCTCACGATGGATATCCTCGCGCGATCGAGTGTAGATTGTGTTAAACACGATAAGAACAAAAAATTCTGCGTTTATTCCTTAAAACAGTCGTTTTTTCCCATATTGCTTCTCCTTTGCAGCTGCCATTGGCGCACGTCACGATTATAAGCGCCTCCTATTGGCGTAGGTAATGTTTACGGCACGATTATCAAGTATGTGAGGCGAACGCAACGGAATAGTCAAGTTAACCATAAATTAACATGGTGAGTAACATTTTATAAACAATATTGTCAATATTGTTTGTTTTCCCTCTATTTTGCTGATGAGAATTTCAAAATAAAGCCCTACCAGAGTCTCAATGCAACAACAGACAGTGATTGAACCGTGAATTTTGTGAACCGTTACATAATCCTATATAATTATAAAGTCAATTGTTATTATACTTTACAATATTACTGTTTGTTGTTGTATTTTTCAAAACTTGAAACGTGTGTGTGTGTGTGTGTGTGTGTGTGTGTGTGTGTGTGTGTGTGTGTCAGGTGGATTTTTTTCATGTTTTTGAAATAAGTCTCTTGCTGCTCCCCCAGCCTGCATTTATTTGATTAAAATATAGTAGCCTAGGCTGTAAACTACAGTATTGTGATATATTATTACAATTTTATATAACAGTTTCTATTTGGACATATATTAAAAGTATTATTTTTATTTTTTCCCCCTGATTTCTAATTGTGACGATCTCATAGCTTTATTTATGAAATTGTAAATGCAGTGAAAATACATTAATGCCACTTCTGTGTATGCACTGCAAAGATGGATTTTCCTTTAATGATTTAATTTGACTGGTGGACGTGTTTGCATTTGTGTTTTATAATGTGTAAGTGTCATTCATTGATTTATTGAGTGTGTGTGTGTGTGTGTGTGTGTGCGCGCGCTGCCAATGGACCCAACGGCCTGCTGGGAGTTGTAGTTTTGTTGTATGTTTTGTCCAATTTTCTTGTGCTCCTCCCTGTCCTAATCTAGGTGATGGGACCTACCAGCTGTTCCTCATCAATGGCAAGAGGATCCAGTATTTAAGCAGAGCCGGAGAGAGAGAGAGACTGGGAGAGATTTCTTCTCCCAAGAGCCTGAGGCTGTTGTGTGACCAGACTCGGAGTGTTGCTCTTGTTGGTGTATGTTAAGCTTAAGTGTGTTGTTACGCTTAAATGTGGTGTTACGGCTGTAGTGGCAGCTTTGGTGTGTTAAGCTTAAACCAAGGTCAACTTAAATGTCTTGTGGCTGTAGTGTACAGCTTTGAATTGCTTGCCCATTGTTGAGTGTTGGAGCAGTATGGGAGTGGGTGCCATTTTTCTTTTCTCATTTTCTCCTGTTTTTTTTTTTTTTTGTTAGTTAGGAAGTAAGGTAAGAAGTCCTGTTGTTTATTTGTGTTTATTGTTGTAGGTCAATTAGGTTTTCCTTCTACCGGGTAGTGATCTTTTGTTTGTTTTGGCTTTACCTGCTCCTGAAGAACACGCTTCATTTCTTTTTCTTTTGGAGCTGTTTGTTTAGGATTCTTTTTGCACTGTATTTATCACTTATTGTAAATAAATGTATTGGAAATCTTACTTTGTGTATTGTGTGCTGGGACTCAGATAGGTTAACTTTTCTTTGTCGCTGTTCATTTTTGCTTTAAAGTTACTTTTCCCTTTTGCCCCTAGAAAATGAATTGGCAACGTAACAGTGGTATTGTGTAATTATTCGAATAGAATTGAGTCTTTTCTCTCTGTTTTGCATGCGTCTTCATAATCATTATTGTTGTTGTTGTTATTATAGAATTTTTATTTATTTTTGCCTCTGTCACAGTGTTTCTTAACCTGAATTAGCACTGTTCATAGGCAACACCAATAGGTCACACAAAATAAACATATGACCACTGGTGTACAGTATACATTACTTGGACTATTTAAATGTATTATTAAATAAAGAAAAAAAGATCGTCGCGCTGTGAAGGCAGTATACCTGCCCAGATCAGCCGATCCTTTCTAGCGATCAATGGGGAGGTGCCTGACAGTTCACATTCAACGACAATAGTAGAAGGCGCTCGGCGGCTATTTATACCATAGCGTGGACCTATCTTTCACTTCGATGGTAACTAAAAAAAAAATTCAAACTGCGATTTCTCACGATGGATATCCTCGCGCGATCGAGTGTAGATTGTGTTAAACACGATAAGAACAAAAAATTCTGCGTTTATTCCTTAAAACAGTCGTTTTTTCCCATATTGCTTCTCCTTTGCAGCTGCCATTGGCGCACGTCACGATTATAAGCGCCTCCTATTGGCGTAGGTAATGTTTACGGCACGATTATCAAGTATGTGAGGCGAACGCAACGGAATAGTCAAGTTAACCATAAATTAACATGGTGAGTAACATTTTATAAACAATATTGTCAATATTGTTTGTTTTCCCTCTATTTTGCTGATGAGAATTTCAAAATAAAGCCCTACCAGAGTCTCAATGCAACAACAGACAGTGATTGAACCGTGAATTTTGTGAACCGTTACATAATCCTATATAATTATAAAGTCAATTGTTATTATACTTTACAATATTACTGTTTGTTGTTGTATTTTTCAAAACTTGAAACGTGTGTGTGTGTGTGTGTGTGTGTGTGTGTGTGTGTGTGTGTGTGTGTCAGGTGGATTTTTTTCATGTTTTTGAAATAAGTCTCTTGCTGCTCCCCCAGCCTGCATTTATTTGATTAAAATATAGTAGCCTAGGCTGTAAACTACAGTATTGTGATATATTATTACAATTTTATATAACAGTTTCTATTTGGACATATATTAAAAGTATTATTTTTATTTTTTCCCCCTGATTTCTAATTGTGACGATCTCATAGCTTTATTTATGAAATTGTAAATGCAGTGAAAATACATTAATGCCACTTCTGTGTATGCACTGCAAAGATGGATTTTCCTTTAATGATTTAATTTGACTGGTGGACGTGTTTGCATTTGTGTTTTATAATGTGTAAGTGTCATTCATTGATTTATTGAGTGTGTGTGTGTGTGTGTGTGTGTGCGCGCGCTGCCAATGGACCCAACGGCCTGCTGGGAGTTGTAGTTTTGTTGTATGTTTTGTCCAATTTTCTTGTGCTCCTCCCTGTCCTAATCTAGGTGATGGGACCTACCAGCTGTTCCTCATCAATGGCAAGAGGATCCAGTATTTAAGCAGAGCCGGAGAGAGAGAGAGACTGGGAGAGATTTCTTCTCCCAAGAGCCTGAGGCTGTTGTGTGACCAGACTCGGAGTGTTGCTCTTGTTGGTGTATGTTAAGCTTAAGTGTGTTGTTACGCTTAAATGTGGTGTTACGGCTGTAGTGGCAGCTTTGGTGTGTTAAGCTTAAACCAAGGTCAACTTAAATGTCTTGTGGCTGTAGTGTACAGCTTTGAATTGCTTGCCCATTGTTGAGTGTTGGAGCAGTATGGGAGTGGGTGCCATTTTTCTTTTCTCATTTTCTCCTGTTTTTTTTTTTTTTTTGTTAGTTAGGAAGTAAGGTAAGAAGTCCTGTTGTTTATTTGTGTTTATTGTTGTAGGTCAATTAGGTTTTCCTTCTACCGGGTAGTGATCTTTTGTTTGTTTTGGCTTTACCTGCTCCTGAAGAACACGCTTCATTTCTTTTTCTTTTGGAGCTGTTTGTTTAGGATTCTTTTTGCACTGTATTTATCACTTATTGTAAATAAATGTATTGGAAATCTTACTTTGTGTATTGTGTGCTGGGACTCAGATAGGTTAACTTTTCTTTGTCGCTGTTCATTTTTGCTTTAAAGTTACTTTTCCCTTTTGCCCCTAGAAAATGAATTGGCAACGTAACAGTGGTATTGTGTAATTATTCGAATAGAATTGAGTCTTTTCTCTCTGTTTTGCATGCGTCTTCATAATCATTATTGTTGTTGTTGTTATTATAGAATTTTGATTTATTTTTGCCTCTGTCACAGTGTTTCTTAACCTGAATTAGCACTGTTCATAGGCAACACCAATAGGTCACACAAAATAAACATATGACCACTGGTGTACAGTATACATTACTTGGACTATTTAAATGTATTATTAAATAAAGAAAAAAAGATCGTCGCGCTGTGAAGGCAGTATACCTGCCCAGATCAGCCGATCCTTTCTAGCGATCAATGGGGAGGTGCCTGACAGTTCACATTCAACGACAATAGTAGAAGGCGCTCGGCGGCTATTTATACCATAGCGTGGACCTATCTTTCACTTCGATGGTAACTAAAAAAAAAATTCAAACTGCGATTTCTCACGATGGATATCCTCGCGCGATCGAGTGTAGATTGTGTTAAACACGATAAGAACAAAAAATTCTGCGTTTATTCCTTAAAACAGTCGTTTTTTCCCATATTGCTTCTCCTTTGCAGCTGCCATTGGCGCACGTCACGATTATAAGCGCCTCCTATTGGCGTAGGTAATGTTTACGGCACGATTATCAAGTATGTGAGGCGAACGCAACGGAATAGTCAAGTTAACCATAAATTAACATGGTGAGTAACATTTTATAAACAATATTGTCAATATTGTTTGTTTTCCCTCTATTTTGCTGATGAGAATTTCAAAATAAAGCCCTACCAGAGTCTCAATGCAACAACAGACAGTGATTGAACCGTGAATTTTGTGAACCGTTACATAATCCTATATAATTATAAAGTCAATTGTTATTATACTTTACAATATTACTGTTTGTTGTTGTATTTTTCAAAACTTGAAACGTGTGTGTGTGTGTGTGTGTGTGTGTGTGTGTGTGTGTGTGTGTGTGTCAGGTGGATTTTTTTCATGTTTTTGAAATAAGTCTCTTGCTGCTCCCCCAGCCTGCATTTATTTGATTAAAATATAGTAGCCTAGGCTGTAAACTACAGTATTGTGATATATTATTACAATTTTATATAACAGTTTCTATTTGGACATATATTAAAAGTATTATTTTTATTTTTTCCCCCTGATTTCTAATTGTGACGATCTCATAGCTTTATTTATGAAATTGTAAATGCAGTGAAAATACATTAATGCCACTTCTGTGTATGCACTGCAAAGATGGATTTTCCTTTAATGATTTAATTTGACTGGTGGACGTGTTTGCATTTGTGTTTTATAATGTGTAAGTGTCATTCATTGATTTATTGAGTGTGTGTGTGTGTGTGTGTGTGCGCGCGCTGCCAATGGACCCAACGGCCTGCTGGGAGTTGTAGTTTTGTTGTATGTTTTGTCCAATTTTCTTGTGCTCCTCCCTGTCCTAATCTAGGTGATGGGACCTACCAGCTGTTCCTCATCAATGGCAAGAGGATCCAGTATTTAAGCAGAGCCGGAGAGAGAGAGAGACTGGGAGAGATTTCTTCTCCCAAGAGCCTGAGGCTGTTGTGTGACCAGACTCGGAGTGTTGCTCTTGTTGGTGTATGTTAAGCTTAAGTGTGTTGTTACGCTTAAATGTGGTGTTACGGCTGTAGTGGCAGCTTTGGTGTGTTAAGCTTAAACCAAGGTCAACTTAAATGTCTTGTGGCTGTAGTGTACAGCTTTGAATTGCTTGCCCATTGTTGAGTGTTGGAGCAGTATGGGAGTGGGTGCCATTTTTCTTTTCTCATTTTCTCCTGTTTTTTTTTTTTTTTGTTAGTTAGGAAGTAAGGTAAGAAGTCCTGTTGTTTATTTGTGTTTATTGTTGTAGGTCAATTAGGTTTTCCTTCTACCGGGTAGTGATCTTTTGTTTGTTTTGGCTTTACCTGCTCCTGAAGAACACGCTTCATTTCTTTTTCTTTTGGAGCTGTTTGTTTAGGATTCTTTTTGCACTGTATTTATCACTTATTGTAAATAAATGTATTGGAAATCTTACTTTGTGTATTGTGTGCTGGGACTCAGATAGGTTAACTTTTCTTTGTCGCTGTTCATTTTTGCTTTAAAGTTACTTTTCCCTTTTGCCCCTAGAAAATGAATTGGCAACGTAACAGTGGTATTGTGTAATTATTCGAATAGAATTGAGTCTTTTCTCTCTGTTTTGCATGCGTCTTCATAATCATTATTGTTGTTGTTGTTATTATAGAATTTTGATTTATTTTTGCCTCTGTCACAGTGTTTCTTAACCTGAATTAGCACTGTTCATAGGCAACACCAATAGGTCACACAAAATAAACATATGACCACTGGTGTACAGTATACATTACTTGGACTATTTAAATGTATTATTAAATAAAGAAAAAAAGATCGTCGCGCTGTGAAGGCAGTATACCTGCCCAGATCAGCCGATCCTTTCTAGCGATCAATGGGGAGGTGCCTGACAGTTCACATTCAACGACAATAGTAGAAGGCGCTCGGCGGCTATTTATACCATAGCGTGGACCTATCTTTCACTTCGATGGTAACTAAAAAAAAAATTCAAACTGCGATTTCTCACGATGGATATCCTCGCGCGATCGAGTGTAGATTGTGTTAAACACGATAAGAACAAAAAATTCTGCGTTTATTCCTTAAAACAGTCGTTTTTTCCCATATTGCTTCTCCTTTGCAGCTGCCATTGGCGCACGTCACGATTATAAGCGCCTCCTATTGGCGTAGGTAATGTTTACGGCACGATTATCAAGTATGTGAGGCGAACGCAACGGAATAGTCAAGTTAACCATAAATTAACATGGTGAGTAACATTTTATAAACAATATTGTCAATATTGTTTGTTTTCCCTCTATTTTGCTGATGAGAATTTCAAAATAAAGCCCTACCAGAGTCTCAATGCAACAACAGACAGTGATTGAACCGTGAATTTTGTGAACCGTTACATAATCCTATATAATTATAAAGTCAATTGTTATTATACTTTACAATATTACTGTTTGTTGTTGTATTTTTCAAAACTTGAAACGTGTGTGTGTGTGTGTGTGTGTGTGTGTGTGTGTGTGTGTGTGTGTGTGTCAGGTGGATTTTTTTCATGTTTTTGAAATAAGTCTCTTGCTGCTCCCCCAGCCTGCATTTATTTGATTAAAATATAGTAGCCTAGGCTGTAAACTACAGTATTGTGATATATTATTACAATTTTATATAACAGTTTCTATTTGGACATATATTAAAAGTATTATTTTTATTTTTTCCCCCTGATTTCTAATTGTGACGATCTCATAGCTTTATTTATGAAATTGTAAATGCAGTGAAAATACATTAATGCCACTTCTGTGTATGCACTGCAAAGATGGATTTTCCTTTAATGATTTAATTTGACTGGTGGACGTGTTTGCATTTGTGTTTTATAATGTGTAAGTGTCATTCATTGATTTATTGAGTGTGTGTGTGTGTGTGTGCGCGCGCTGCCAATGGACCCAACGGCCTGCTGGGAGTTGTAGTTTTGTTGTATGTTTTGTCCAATTTTCTTGTGCTCCTCCCTGTCCTAATCTAGGTGATGGGACCTACCAGCTGTTCCTCATCAATGGCAAGAGGATCCAGTATTTAAGCAGAGCCGGAGAGAGAGAGAGACTGGGAGATATTTCTTCTCCCAAGAGCCTGAGGCTGTTGTGTGACCAGACTCGGAGTGTTGCTCTTGTTGGTGTATGTTAAGCTTAAGTGTGTTGTTACGCTTAAATGTGGTGTTACGGCTGTAGTGGCAGCTTTGGTGTGTTAAGCTTAAACCAAGGTCAACTTAAATGTCTTGTGGCTGTAGTGTACAGCTTTGAATTGCTTGCCCATTGTTGAGTGTTGGAGCAGTATGGGAGTGGGTGCCATTTTTCTTTTCTCATTTTCTCCTGTTTTTTTTTTTTTTTGTTAGTTAGGAAGTAAGGTAAGAAGTCCTGTTGTTTATTTGTGTTTATTGTTGTAGGTCAATTAGGTTTTCCTTCTACCGGGTAGTGATCTTTTGTTTGTTTTGGCTTTACCTGCTCCTGAAGAACACGCTTCATTTCTTTTTCTTTTGGAGCTGTTTGTTTAGGATTCTTTTTGCACTGTATTTATCACTTATTGTAAATAAATGTATTGGAAATCTTACTTTGTGTATTGTGTGCTGGGACTCAGATAGGTTAACTTTTCTTTGTCGCTGTTCATTTTTGCTTTAAAGTTACTTTTCCCTTTTGCCCCTAGAAAATGAATTGGCAACGTAACAGTGGTATTGTGTAATTATTCGAATAGAATTGAGTCTTTTCTCTCTGTTTTGCATGCGTCTTCATAATCATTATTGTTGTTGTTGTTATTATAGAATTTTGATTTATTTTTGCCTCTGTCACAGTGTTTCTTAACCTGAATTAGCACTGTTCATAGGCAACACCAATAGGTCACACAAAATAAACATATGACCACTGGTGTACAGTATACATTACTTGGACTATTTAAATGTATTATTAAATAAAGAAAAAAAGATCGTCGCGCTGTGAAGGCAGTATACCTGCCCAGATCAGCCGATCCTTTCTAGCGATCAATGGGGAGGTGCCTGACAGTTCACATTCAACGACAATAGTAGAAGGCGCTCGGCGGCTATTTATACCATAGCGTGGACCTATCTTTCACTTCGATGGTAACTAAAAAAAAAATTCAAACTGCGATTTCTCACGATGGATATCCTCGCGCGATCGAGTGTAGATTGTGTTAAACACGATAAGAACAAAAAATTCTGCGTTTATTCCTTAAAACAGTCGTTTTTTCCCATATTGCTTCTCCTTTGCAGCTGCCATTGGCGCACGTCACGATTATAAGCGCCTCCTATTGGCGTAGGT
Organism: Leuciscus leuciscus; assembly: GCF_965113295.1. Taxonomy (NCBI): domain Eukaryota; kingdom Metazoa; phylum Chordata; class Actinopteri; order Cypriniformes; family Leuciscidae; genus Leuciscus; species Leuciscus leuciscus. The sequence continues at coordinate 3,859,201 of NC_138742.1, forward strand.
AATGTTTACGGCACGATTATCAAGTATGTGAGGCGAACGCAACGGAATAGTCAAGTTAACCATAAATTAACATGGTGAGTAACATTTTATAAACAATATTGTCAATATTGTTTGTTTTCCCTCTATTTTGCTGATGAGAATTTCAAAATAAAGCCCTACCAGAGTCTCAATGCAACAACAGACAGTGATTGAACCGTGAATTTTGTGAACCGTTACATAATCCTATATAATTATAAAGTCAATTGTTATTATACTTTACAATATTACTGTTTGTTGTTGTATTTTTCAAAACTTGAAACGTGTGTGTGTGTGTGTGTGTGTGTGTGTGTGTGTGTGTGTGTGTGTGTGTGTGTGTGTGTCAGGTGGATTTTTTTCATGTTTTTGAAATAAGTCTCTTGCTGCTCCCCCAGCCTGCATTTATTTGATTAAAATATAGTAGCCTAGGCTGTAAACTACAGTATTGTGATATATTATTACAATTTTATATAACAGTTTCTATTTGGACATATATTAAAAGTATTATTTTTATTTTTTCCCCCTGATTTCTAATTGTGACGATCTCATAGCTTTATTTATGAAATTGTAAATGCAGTGAAAATACATTAATGCCACTTCTGTGTATGCACTGCAAAGATGGATTTTCCTTTAATGATTTAATTTGACTGGTGGACGTGTTTGCATTTGTGTTTTATAATGTGTAAGTGTCATTCATTGATTTATTGAGTGTGTGTGTGTGTGTGTGCGCGCGCTGCCAATGGACCCAACGGCCTGCTGGGAGTTGTAGTTTTGTTGTATGTTTTGTCCAATTTTCTTGTGCTCCTCCCTGTCCTAATCTAGGTGATGGGACCTACCAGCTGTTCCTCATCAATGGCAAGAGGATCCAGTATTTAAGCAGAGCCGGAGAGAGAGAGAGACTGGGAGAGATTTCTTCTCCCAAGAGCCTGAGGCTGTTGTGTGACCAGACTCGGAGTGTTGCTCTTGTTGGTGTATGTTAAGCTTAAGTGTGTTGTTACGCTTAAATGTGGTGTTACGGCTGTAGTGGCAGCTTTGGTGTGTTAAGCTTAAACCAAGGTCAACTTAAATGTCTTGTGGCTGTAGTGTACAGCTTTGAATTGCTTGCCCATTGTTGAGTGTTGGAGCAGTATGGGAGTGGGTGCCATTTTTCTTTTCTCATTTTCTCCTGTTTTTTTTTTTTTTTGTTAGTTAGGAAGTAAGGTAAGAAGTCCTGTTGTTTATTTGTGTTTATTGTTGTAGGTCAATTAGGTTTTCCTTCTACCGGGTAGTGATCTTTTGTTTGTTTTGGCTTTACCTGCTCCTGAAGAACACGCTTCATTTCTTTTTCTTTTGGAGCTGTTTGTTTAGGATTCTTTTTGCACTGTATTTATCACTTATTGTAAATAAATGTATTGGAAATCTTACTTTGTGTATTGTGTGCTGGGACTCAGATAGGTTAACTTTTCTTTGTCGCTGTTCATTTTTGCTTTAAAGTTACTTTTCCCTTTTGCCCCTAGAAAATGAATTGGCAACGTAACAGTGGTATTGTGTAATTATTCGAATAGAATTGAGTCTTTTCTCTCTGTTTTGCATGCGTCTTCATAATCATTATTGTTGTTGTTGTTATTATAGAATTTTGATTTATTTTTGCCTCTGTCACAGTGTTTCTTAACCTGAATTAGCACTGTTCATAGGCAACACCAATAGGTCACACAAAATAAACATATGACCACTGGTGTACAGTATACATTACTTGGACTATTTAAATGTATTATTAAATAAAGAAAAAAAGATCGTCGCGCTGTGAAGGCAGTATACCTGCCCAGATCAGCCGATCCTTTCTAGCGATCAATGGGGAGGTGCCTGACAGTTCACATTCAACGACAATAGTAGAAGGCGCTCGGCGGCTATTTATACCATAGCGTGGACCTATCTTTCACTTCGATGGTAACTAAAAAAAAAATTCAAACTGCGATTTCTCACGATGGATATCCTCGCGCGATCGAGTGTAGATTGTGTTAAACACGATAAGAACAAAAAATTCTGCGTTTATTCCTTAAAACAGTCGTTTTTTCCCATATTGCTTCTCCTTTGCAGCTGCCATTGGCGCACGTCACGATTATAAGCGCCTCCTATTGGCGTAGGTAATGTTTACGGCACGATTATCAAGTATGTGAGGCGAACGCAACGGAATAGTCAAGTTAACCATAAATTAACATGGTGAGTAACATTTTATAAACAATATTGTCAATATTGTTTGTTTTCCCTCTATTTTGCTGATGAGAATTTCAAAATAAAGCCCTACCAGAGTCTCAATGCAACAACAGACAGTGATTGAACCGTGAATTTTGTGAACCGTTACATAATCCTATATAATTATAAAGTCAATTGTTATTATACTTTACAATATTACTGTTTGTTGTTGTATTTTTCAAAACTTGAAACGTGTGTGTGTGTGTGTGTGTGTGTGTGTGTGTGTGTGTCAGGTGGATTTTTTTCATGTTTTTGAAATAAGTCTCTTGCTGCTCCCCCAGCCTGCATTTATTTGATTAAAATATAGTAGCCTAGGCTGTAAACTACAGTATTGTGATATATTATTACAATTTTATATAACAGTTTCTATTTGGACATATATTAAAAGTATTATTTTTATTTTTTCCCCCTGATTTCTAATTGTGACGATCTCATAGCTTTATTTATGAAATTGTAAATGCAGTGAAAATACATTAATGCCACTTCTGTGTATGCACTGCAAAGATGGATTTTCCTTTAATGATTTAATTTGACTGGTGGACGTGTTTGCATTTGTGTTTTATAATGTGTAAGTGTCATTCATTGATTTATTGAGTGTGTGTGTGTGTGTGTGTGCGCGCGCTGCCAATGGACCCAACGGCCTGCTGGGAGTTGTAGTTTTGTTGTATGTTTTGTCCAATTTTCTTGTGCTCCTCCCTGTCCTAATCTAGGTGATGGGACCTACCAGCTGTTCCTCATCAATGGCAAGAGGATCCAGTATTTAAGCAGAGCCGGAGAGAGAGAGAGACTGGGAGAGATTTCTTCTCCCAAGAGCCTGAGGCTGTTGTGTGACCAGACTCGGAGTGTTGCTCTTGTTGGTGTATGTTAAGCTTAAGTGTGTTGTTACGCTTAAATGTGGTGTTACGGCTGTAGTGGCAGCTTTGGTGTGTTAAGCTTAAACCAAGGTCAACTTAAATGTCTTGTGGCTGTAGTGTACAGCTTTGAATTGCTTGCCCATTGTTGAGTGTTGGAGCAGTATGGGAGTGGGTGCCATTTTTCTTTTCTCATTTTCTCCTGTTTTTTTTTTTTTTTGTTAGTTAGGAAGTAAGGTAAGAAGTCCTGTTGTTTATTTGTGTTTATTGTTGTAGGTCAATTAGGTTTTCCTTCTACCGGGTAGTGATCTTTTGTTTGTTTTGGCTTTACCTGCTCCTGAAGAACACGCTTCATTTCTTTTTCTTTTGGAGCTGTTTGTTTAGGATTCTTTTTGCACTGTATTTATCACTTATTGTAAATAAATGTATTGGAAATCTTACTTTGTGTATTGTGTGCTGGGACTCAGATAGGTTAACTTTTCTTTGTCGCTGTTCATTTTTGCTTTAAAGTTACTTTTCCCTTTTGCCCCTAGAAAATGAATTGGCAACGTAACAGTGGTATTGTGTAATTATTCGAATAGAATTGAGTCTTTTCTCTCTGTTTTGCATGCGTCTTCATAATCATTATTGTTGTTGTTGTTATTATAGAATTTTGATTTATTTTTGCCTCTGTCACAGTGTTTCTTAACCTGAATTAGCACTGTTCATAGGCAACACCAATAGGTCACACAAAATAAACATATGACCACTGGTGTACAGTATACATTACTTGGACTATTTAAATGTATTATTAAAAATAAAGAAAAAAAGATCGTCGCGCTGTGAAGGCAGTATACCTGCCCAGATCAGCCGATCCTTTCTAGCGATCAATGGGGAGGTGCCTGACAGTTCACATTCAACGACAATAGTAGAAGGCGCTCGGCGGCTATTTATACCATAGCGTGGACCTATCTTTCACTTCGATGGTAACTAAAAAAAAAATTCAAACTGCGATTTCTCACGATGGATATCCTCGCGCGATCGAGTGTAGATTGTGTTAAACACGATAAGAACAAAAAATTCTGCGTTTATTCCTTAAAACAGTCGTTTTTTCCCATATTGCTTCTCCTTTGCAGCTGCCATTGGCGCACGTCACGATTATAAGCGCCTCCTATTGGCGTAGGTAATGTTTACGGCACGATTATCAAGTATGTGAGGCGAACGCAACGGAATAGTCAAGTTAACCATAAATTAACATGGTGAGTAACATTTTATAAACAATATTGTCAATATTGTTTGTTTTCCCTCTATTTTGCTGATGAGAATTTCAAAATAAAGCCCTACCAGAGTCTCAATGCAACAACAGACAGTGATTGAACCGTGAATTTTGTGAACCGTTACATAATCCTATATAATTATAAAGTCAATTGTTATTATACTTTACAATATTACTGTTTGTTGTTGTATTTTTCAAAACTTGAAACGTGTGTGTGTGTGTGTGTGTGTGTGTGTGTGTGTGTGTGTCAGGTGGATTTTTTTCATGTTTTTGAAATAAGTCTCTTGCTGCTCCCCCAGCCTGCATTTATTTGATTAAAATATAGTAGCCTAGGCTGTAAACTACAGTATTGTGATATATTATTACAATTTTATATAACAGTTTCTATTTGGACATATATTAAAAGTATTATTTTTATTTTTTCCCCCTGATTTCTAATTGTGACGATCTCATAGCTTTATTTATGAAATTGTAAATGCAGTGAAAATACATTAATGCCACTTCTGTGTATGCACTGCAAAGATGGATTTTCCTTTAATGATTTAATTTGACTGGTGGACGTGTTTGCATTTGTGTTTTATAATGTGTAAGTGTCATTCATTGATTTATTGAGTGTGTGTGTGTGTGTGTGTGTGTGCGCGCGCTGCCAATGGACCCAACGGCCTGCTGGGAGTTGTAGTTTTGTTGTATGTTTTGTCCAATTTTCTTGTGCTCCTCCCTGTCCTAATCTAGGTGATGGGACCTACCAGCTGTTCCTCATCAATGGCAAGAGGATCCAGTATTTAAGCAGAGCCGGAGAGAGAGAGAGACTGGGAGAGATTTCTTCTCCCAAGAGCCTGAGGCTGTTGTGTGACCAGACTCGGAGTGTTGCTCTTGTTGGTGTATGTTAAGCTTAAGTGTGTTGTTACGCTTAAATGTGGTGTTACGGCTGTAGTGGCAGCTTTGGTGTGTTAAGCTTAAACCAAGGTCAACTTAAATGTCTTGTGGCTGTAGTGTACAGCTTTGAATTGCTTGCCCATTGTTGAGTGTTGGAGCAGTATGGGAGTGGGTGCCATTTTTCTTTTCTCATTTTCTCCTGTTTTTTTTTTTTTTTGTTAGTTAGGAAGTAAGGTAAGAAGTCCTGTTGTTTATTTGTGTTTATTGTTGTAGGTCAATTAGGTTTTCCTTCTACCGGGTAGTGATCTTTTGTTTGTTTTGGCTTTACCTGCTCCTGAAGAACACGCTTCATTTCTTTTTCTTTTGGAGCTGTTTGTTTAGGATTCTTTTTGCACTGTATTTATCACTTATTGTAAATAAATGTATTGGAAATCTTACTTTGTGTATTGTGTGCTGGGACTCAGATAGGTTAACTTTTCTTTGTCGCTGTTCATTTTTGCTTTAAAGTTACTTTTCCCTTTTGCCCCTAGAAAATGAATTGGCAACGTAACAGTGGTATTGTGTAATTATTCGAATAGAATTGAGTCTTTTCTCTCTGTTTTGCATGCGTCTTCATAATCATTATTGTTGTTGTTGTTATTATAGAATTTTGATTTATTTTTGCCTCTGTCACAGTGTTTCTTAACCTGAATTAGCACTGTTCATAGGCAACACCAATAGGTCACACAAAATAAACATATGACCACTGGTGTACAGTATACATTACTTGGACTATTTAAATGTATTATTAAATAAAGAAAAAAAGATCGTCGCGCTGTGAAGGCAGTATACCTGCCCAGATCAGCCGATCCTTTCTAGCGATCAATGGGGAGGTGCCTGACAGTTCACATTCAACGACAATAGTAGAAGGCGCTCGGCGGCTATTTATACCATAGCGTGGACCTATCTTTCACTTCGATGGTAACTAAAAAAAAAATTCAAACTGCGATTTCTCACGATGGATATCCTCGCGCGATCGAGTGTAGATTGTGTTAAACACGATAAGAACAAAAAATTCTGCGTTTATTCCTTAAAACAGTCGTTTTTTCCCATATTGCTTCTCCTTTGCAGCTGCCATTGGCGCACGTCACGATTATAAGCGCCTCCTATTGGCGTAGGTAATGTTTACGGCACGATTATCAAGTATGTGAGGCGAACGCAACGGAATAGTCAAGTTAACCATAAATTAACATGGTGAGTAACATTTTATAAACAATATTGTCAATATTGTTTGTTTTCCCTCTATTTTGCTGATGAGAATTTCAAAATAAAGCCCTACCAGAGTCTCAATGCAACAACAGACAGTGATTGAACCGTGAATTTTGTGAACCGTTACATAATCCTATATAATTATAAAGTCAATTGTTATTATACTTTACAATATTACTGTTTGTTGTTGTATTTTTCAAAACTTGAAACGTGTGTGTGTGTGTGTGTGTGTGTGTGTGTGTGTGTGTGTCAGGTGGATTTTTTTCATGTTTTTGAAATAAGTCTCTTGCTGCTCCCCCAGCCTGCATTTATTTGATTAAAATATAGTAGCCTAGGCTGTAAACTACAGTATTGTGATATATTATTACAATTTTATATAACAGTTTCTATTTGGACATATATTAAAAGTATTATTTTTATTTTTTCCCCCTGATTTCTAATTGTGACGATCTCATAGCTTTATTTATGAAATTGTAAATGCAGTGAAAATACATTAATGCCACTTCTGTGTATGCACTGCAAAGATGGATTTTCCTTTAATGATTTAATTTGACTGGTGGACGTGTTTGCATTTGTGTTTTATAATGTGTAAGTGTCATTCATTGATTTATTGAGTGTGTGTGTGTGTGTGTGTGTGCGCGCGCGCTGCCAATGGACCCAACGGCCTGCTGGGAGTTGTAGTTTTGTTGTATGTTTTGTCCAATTTTCTTGTGCTCCTCCCTGTCCTAATCTAGGTGATGGGACCTACCAGCTGTTCCTCATCAATGGCAAGAGGATCCAGTATTTAAGCAGAGCCGGAGAGAGAGAGAGACTGGGAGAGATTTCTTCTCCCAAGAGCCTGAGGCTGTTGTGTGACCAGACTCGGAGTGTTGCTCTTGTTGGTGTATGTTAAGCTTAAGTGTGTTGTTACGCTTAAATGTGGTGTTACGGCTGTAGTGGCAGCTTTGGTGTGTTAAGCTTAAACCAAGGTCAACTTAAATGTCTTGTGGCTGTAGTGTACAGCTTTGAATTGCTTGCCCATTGTTGAGTGTTGGAGCAGTATGGGAGTGGGTGCCATTTTTCTTTTCTCATTTTCTCCTGTTTTTTTTTTTTTTTGTTAGTTAGGAAGTAAGGTAAGAAGTCCTGTTGTTTATTTGTGTTTATTGTTGTAGGTCAATTAGGTTTTCCTTCTACCGGGTAGTGATCTTTTGTTTGTTTTGGCTTTACCTGCTCCTGAAGAACACGCTTCATTTCTTTTTCTTTTGGAGCTGTTTGTTTAGGATTCTTTTTGCACTGTATTTATCACTTATTGTAAATAAATGTATTGGAAATCTTACTTTGTGTATTGTGTGCTGGGACTCAGATAGGTTAACTTTTCTTTGTCGCTGTTCATTTTTGCTTTAAAGTTACTTTTCCCTTTTGCCCCTAGAAAATGAATTGGCAACGTAACAGTGGTATTGTGTAATTATTCGAATAGAATTGAGTCTTTTCTCTCTGTTTTGCATGCGTCTTCATAATCATTATTGTTGTTGTTGTTATTATAGAATTTTGATTTATTTTTGCCTCTGTCACAGTGTTTCTTAACCTGAATTAGCACTGTTCATAGGCAACACCAATAGGTCACACAAAATAAACATATGACCACTGGTGTACAGTATACATTACTTGGACTATTTAAATGTATTATTAAATAAAGAAAAAAAGATCGTCGCGCTGTGAAGGCAGTATACCTGCCCAGATCAGCCGATCCTTTCTAGCGATCAATGGGGAGGTGCCTGACAGTTCACATTCAACGACAATAGTAGAAGGCGCTCGGCGGCTATTTATACCATAGCGTGGACCTATCTTTCACTTCGATGGTAACTAAAAAAAAAATTCAAACTGCGATTTCTCACGATGGATATCCTCGCGCGATCGAGTGTAGATTGTGTTAAACACGATAAGAACAAAAAATTCTGCGTTTATTCCTTAAAACAGTCGTTTTTTCCCATATTGCTTCTCCTTTGCAGCTGCCATTGGCGCACGTCACGATTATAAGCGCCTCCTATTGGCGTAGGTAATGTTTACGGCACGATTATCAAGTATGTGAGGCGAACGCAACGGAATAGTCAAGTTAACCATAAATTAACATGGTGAGTAACATTTTATAAACAATATTGTCAATATTGTTTGTTTTCCCTCTATTTTGCTGATGAGAATTTCAAAATAAAGCCCTACCAGAGTCTCAATGCAACAACAGACAGTGATTGAACCGTGAATTTTGTGAACCGTTACATAATCCTATATAATTATAAAGTCAATTGTTATTATACTTTACAATATTACTGTTTGTTGTTGTATTTTTCAAAACTTGAAACGTGTGTGTGTGTGTGTGTGTGTGTGTGTGTGTGTGTGTGTGTGTGTGTCAGGTGGATTTTTTTCATGTTTTTGAAATAAGTCTCTTGCTGCTCCCCCAGCCTGCATTTATTTGATTAAAATATAGTAGCCTAGGCTGTAAACTACAGTATTGTGATATATTATTACAATTTTATATAACAGTTTCTATTTGGACATATATTAAAAGTATTATTTTTATTTTTTCCCCCTGATTTCTAATTGTGACGATCTCATAGCTTTATTTATGAAATTGTAAATGCAGTGAAAATACATTAATGCCACTTCTGTGTATGCACTGCAAAGATGGATTTTCCTTTAATGATTTAATTTGACTGGTGGACGTGTTTGCATTTGTGTGTTTTATAATGTGTAAGTGTCATTCATTGATTTATTGAGTGTGTGTGTGTGTGTGTGTGTGCGCGCGCGCTGCCAATGGACCCAACGGCCTGCTGGGAGTTGTAGTTTTGTTGTATGTTTTGTCCAATTTTCTTGTGCTCCTCCCTGTCCTAATCTAGGTGATGGGACCTACCAGCTGTTCCTCATCAATGGCAAGAGGATCCAGTATTTAAGCAGAGCCGGAGAGAGAGAGAGACTGGGAGAGATTTCTTCTCCCAAGAGCCTGAGGCTGTTGTGTGACCAGACTCGGAGTGTTGCTCTTGTTGGTGTATGTTAAGCTTAAGTGTGTTGTTACGCTTAAATGTGGTGTTACGGCTGTAGTGGCAGCTTTGGTGTGTTAAGCTTAAACCAAGGTCAACTTAAATGTCTTGTGGCTGTAGTGTACAGCTTTGAATTGCTTGCCCATTGTTGAGTGTTGGAGCAGTATGGGAGTGGGTGCCATTTTTCTTTTCTCATTTTCTCCTGTTTTTTTTTTTTTTTGTTAGTTAGGAAGTAAGGTAAGAAGTCCTGTTGTTTATTTGTGTTTATTGTTGTAGGTCAATTAGGTTTTCCTTCTACCGGGTAGTGATCTTTTGTTTGTTTTGGCTTTACCTGCTCCTGAAGAACACGCTTCATTTCTTTTTCTTTTGGAGCTGTTTGTTTAGGATTCTTTTTGCACTGTATTTATCACTTATTGTAAATAAATGTATTGGAAATCTTACTTTGTGTATTGTGTGCTGGGACTCAGATAGGTTAACTTTTCTTTGTCGCTGTTCATTTTTGCTTTAAAGTTACTTTTCCCTTTTGCCCCTAGAAAATGAATTGGCAACGTAACAGTGGTATTGTGTAATTATTCGAATAGAATTGAGTCTTTTCTCTCTGTTTTGCATGCGTCTTCATAATCATTATTGTTGTTGTTGTTATTATAGAATTTTGATTTATTTTTGCCTCTGTCACAGTGTTTCTTAACCTGAATTAGCACTGTTCATAGGCAACACCAATAGGTCACACAAAATAAACATATGACCACTGGTGTACAGTATACATTACTTGGACTATTTAAATGTATTATTAAATAAAGAAAAAAAGATCGTCGCGCTGTGAAGGCAGTATACCTGCCCAGATCAGCCGATCCTTTCTAGCGATCAATGGGGAGGTGCCTGACAGTTCACATTCAACGACAATAGTAGAAGGCGCTCGGCGGCTATTTATACCATAGCGTGGACCTATCTTTCACTTCGATGGTAACTAAAAAAAAAATTCAAACTGCGATTTCTCACGATGGATATCCTCGCGCGATCGAGTGTAGATTGTGTTAAACACGATAAGAACAAAAAATTCTGCGTTTATTCCTTAAAACAGTCGTTTTTTCCCATATTGCTTCTCCTTTGCAGCTGCCATTGGCGCACGTCACGATTATAAGCGCCTCCTATTGGCGTAGGTAATGTTTACGGCACGATTATCAAGTATGTGAGGCGAACGCAACGGAATAGTCAAGTTAACCATAAATTAACATGGTGAGTAACATTTTATAAACAATATTGTCAATATTGTTTGTTTTCCCTCTATTTTGCTGATGAGAATTTCAAAATAAAGCCCTACCAGAGTCTCAATGCAACAACAGACAGTGATTGAACCGTGAATTTTGTGAACCGTTACATAATCCTATATAATTATAAAGTCAATTGTTATTATACTTTACAATATTACTGTTTGTTGTTGTATTTTTCAAAACTTGAAACGTGTGTGTGTGTGTGTGTGTGTGTGTGTGTGTGTGTGTGTGTGTGTGTCAGGTGGATTTTTTTCATGTTTTTGAAATAAGTCTCTTGCTGCTCCCCCAGCCTGCATTTATTTGATTAAAATATAGTAGCCTAGGCTGTAAACTACAGTATTGTGATATATTATTACAATTTTATATAACAGTTTCTATTTGGACATATATTAAAAGTATTATTTTTATTTTTTCCCCCTGATTTCTAATTGTGACGATCTCATAGCTTTATTTATGAAATTGTAAATGCAGTGAAAATACATTAATGCCACTTCTGTGTATGCACTGCAAAGATGGATTTTCCTTTAATGATTTAATTTGACTGGTGGACGTGTTTGCATTTGTGTTTTATAATGTGTAAGTGTCATTCATTGATTTATTGAGTGTGTGTGTGTGTGTGTGCGCGCGCTGCCAATGGACCCAACGGCCTGCTGGGAGTTGTAGTTTTGTTGTATGTTTTGTCCAATTTTCTTGTGCTCCTCCCTGTCCTAATCTAGGTGATGGGACCTACCAGCTGTTCCTCATCAATGGCAAGAGGATCCAGTATTTAAGCAGAGCCGGGGAGAGAGAGAGAGAGACTGGGAGAGATTTCTTCTCCCAAGAGCCTGAGGCTGTTGTGTGACCAGACTCGGAGTGTTGCTCTTGTTGGTGTATGTTAAGCTTAAGTGTGTTGTTACGCTTAAATGTGGTGTTATGGCTGTAGTGGCAGCTTTGGTGTGTTAAGCTTAAACCAAGGTCACCTTAAATGTCTTGTGGCTGTAGTGTACAGCTTTGAATTGCTTGCCCATTGTTGAGTGTTGGAGCAGTATGGGAGTGGGTGCCATTTTCTCCTGTTTTTTTTTTTTTGTTAGTTAGGAAGTAAGGTAAGAAGTCCTGTTGTTTATTTGTGTTTATTGTTGTAGGTCAATTAGGTTTTCCCTCTACCGGGTAGTGATCTTTTGTTTGTTTTGGCTTTACCTGCTCCTGAAGAACACGCTTCATTTCTTTTTCTTTTGGAGCTGTTTGTTTAGGATTCTTTTTGCACTGTATTTATCACTTATTGTAAATAAATGTATTGGAAATCTTACTTTGTGTATTGTGTGCTGGGACTCAGATAGGTTAACTTTTCTTTGTCGCTGTTCATTTTTGCTTTAAAGTTACTTTTCCCTTTTGCCCCTAGAAAATGAATTGGCAACGTAACAGTGGTATTGTGTAATTATTCGAATAGAATTGAGTCTTTTCTCTCTGTTTTGCATGCGTCTTCATAATCATTATTGTTGTTGTTGTTATTATAGAATTTTGATTTATTTTTGCCTCTGTCACAGTGTTTCTTAACCTGAATTAGCACTGTTCATAGGCAACACCAATAGGTCACACAAAATAAACATATGACCACTGGTGTACAGTATACATTACTTGGACTATTTAAATGTATTATTAAATAAAGAAAAAAAGATCGTCGCGCTGTGAAGGCAGTATACCTGCCCAGATCAGCCGATCCTTTCTAGCGATCAATGGGGAGGTGCCTGACAGTTCACATTCAACGACAATAGTAGAAGGCGCTCGGCGGCTATTTATACCATAGCGTGGACCTATCTTTCACTTCGATGGTAACTAAAAAAAAAATTCAAACTGCGATTTCTCACGATGGATATCCTCGCGCGATCGAGTGTAGATTGTGTTAAACACGATAAGAACAAAAAATTCTGCGTTTATTCCTTAAAACAGTCGTTTTTTCCCATATTGCTTCTCCTTTGCAGCTGCCATTGGCGCACGTCACGATTATAAGCGCCTCCTATTGGCGTAGGTAATGTTTACGGCACGATTATCAAGTATGTGAGGCGAACGCAACGGAATAGTCAAGTTAACCATAAATTAACATGGTGAGTAACATTTTATAAACAATATTGTCAATATTGTTTGTTTTCCCTCTATTTTGCTGATGAGAATTTCAAAATAAAGCCCTACCAGAGTCTCAATGCAACAACAGACAGTGATTGAACCGTGAATTTTGTGAACCGTTACATAATCCTATATAATTATAAAGTCAATTGTTATTATACTTTACAATATTACTGTTTGTTGTTGTATTTTTCAAAACTTGAAGTGTGTGTGTGTGTGTGTGTGTGTGTGTGTGTCAGGTGGATTTTTTTCATGTTTTTGAAATAAGTCTCTTGCTGCTCCCCCAGCCTGCATTTATTTGATTAAAATATAGTAGCCTAGGCTGTAAACTACAGTATTGTGATATATTATTACAATTTTATATAACAGTTTCTATTTGGACATATATTAAAAGTATTATTTTTATTTTTTCCCCCTGATTTCTAATTGTGACGATCTCATAGCTTTATTTATGAAATTGTAAATGCAGTGAAAATACATTAATGCCACTTCTGTGTATGCACTGCAAAGATGGATTTTCCTTTAATGATTTAATTTGACTGGTGGACGTGTTTGCATTTGTGTTTTATAATGTGTAAGTGTCATTCATTGATTTATTGAGTGTGTGTGTGTGTGTGTGTGTGTGCGCGCGCTGCCAATGGACCCAACGGCCTGCTGGGAGTTGTAGTTTTGTTGTATGTTTTGTCCAATTTTCTTGTGCTCCTCCCTGTCCTAATCTAGGTGATGGGACCTACCAGCTGTTCCTCATCAATGGCAAGAGGATCCAGTATTTAAGCAGAGCCGGAGAGAGAGAGAGACTGGGAGAGATTTCTTCTCCCAAGAGCCTGAGGCTGTTGTGTGACCAGACTCGGAGTGTTGCTCTTGTTGGTGTATGTTAAGCTTAAGTGTGTTGTTACGCTTAAATGTGGTGTTACGGCTGTAGTGGCAGCTTTGGTGTGTTAAGCTTAAACCAAGGTCAACTTAAATGTCTTGTGGCTGTAGTGTACAGCTTTGAATTGCTTGCCCATTGTTGAGTGTTGGAGCAGTATGGGAGTGGGTGCCATTTTTCTTTTCTCATTTTCTCCTGTTTTTTTTTTTTTTTGTTAGTTAGGAAGTAAGGTAAGAAGTCCTGTTGTTTATTTGTGTTTATTGTTGTAGGTCAATTAGGTTTTCCTTCTACCGGGTAGTGATCTTTTGTTTGTTTTGGCTTTACCTGCTCCTGAAGAACACGCTTCATTTCTTTTTCTTTTGGAGCTGTTTGTTTAGGATTCTTTTTGCACTGTATTTATCACTTATTGTAAATAAATGTATTGGAAATCTTACTTTGTGTATTGTGTGCTGGGACTCAGATAGGTTAACTTTTCTTTGTCGCTGTTCATTTTTGCTTTAAAGTTACTTTTCCCTTTTGCCCCTAGAAAATGAATTGGCAACGTAACAGTGGTATTGTGTAATTATTCGAATAGAATTGAGTCTTTTCTCTCTGTTTTGCATGCGTCTTCATAATCATTATTGTTGTTGTTGTTATTATAGAATTTTGATTTATTTTTGCCTCTGTCACAGTGTTTCTTAACCTGAATTAGCACTGTTCATAGGCAACACCAATAGGTCACACAAAATAAACATATGACCACTGGTGTACAGTATACATTACTTGGACTATTTAAATGTATTATTAAATAAAGAAAAAAAGATCGTCGCGCTGTGAAGGCAGTATACCTGCCCAGATCAGCCGATCCTTTCTAGCGATCAATGGGGAGGTGCCTGACAGTTCACATTCAACGACAATAGTAGAAGGCGCTCGGCGGCTATTTATACCATAGCGTGGACCTATCTTTCACTTCGATGGTAACTAAAAAAAAAATTCAAACTGCGATTTCTCACGATGGATATCCTCGCGCGATCGAGTGTAGATTGTGTTAAACACGATAAGAACAAAAAATTCTGCGTTTATTCCTTAAAACAGTCGTTTTTTCCCATATTGCTTCTCCTTTGCAGCTGCCATTGGCGCACGTCACGATTATAAGCGCCTCCTATTGGCGTAGGTAATGTTTACGGCACGATTATCAAGTATGTGAGGCGAACGCAACGGAATAGTCAAGTTAACCATAAATTAACATGGTGAGTAACATTTTATAAACAATATTGTCAATATTGTTTGTTTTCCCTCTATTTTGCTGATGAGAATTTCAAAATAAAGCCCTACCAGAGTCTCAATGCAACAACAGACAGTGATTGAACCGTGAATTTTGTGAACCGTTACATAATCCTATATAATTATAAAGTCAATTGTTATTATACTTTACAATATTACTGTTTGTTGTTGTATTTTTCAAAACTTGAAACGTGTGTGTGTGTGTGTGTGTGTGTGTGTGTGTGTGTGTGTGTGTGTGTGTCAGGTGGATTTTTTTCATGTTTTTGAAATAAGTCTCTTGCTGCTCCCCCAGCCTGCATTTATTTGATTAAAATATAGTAGCCTAGGCTGTAAACTACAGTATTGTGATATATTATTACAATTTTATATAACAGTTTCTATTTGGACATATATTAAAAGTATTATTTTTATTTTTTCCCCCTGATTTCTAATTGTGACGATCTCATAGCTTTATTTATGAAATTGTAAATGCAGTGAAAATACATTAATGCCACTTCTGTGTATGCACTGCAAAGATGGATTTTCCTTTAATGATTTAATTTGACTGGTGGACGTGTTTGCATTTGTGTTTTATAATGTGTAAGTGTCATTCATTGATTTATTGAGTGTGTGTGTGTGTGTGTGTGTGCGCGCGCTGCCAATGGACCCAACGGCCTGCTGGGAGTTGTAGTTTTGTTGTATGTTTTGTCCAATTTTCTTGTGCTCCTCCCTGTCCTAATCTAGGTGATGGGACCTACCAGCTGTTCCTCATCAATGGCAAGAGGATCCAGTATTTAAGCAGAGCCGGAGAGAGAGAGAGACTGGGAGAGATTTCTTCTCCCAAGAGCCTGAGGCTGTTGTGTGACCAGACTCGGAGTGTTGCTCTTGTTGGTGTATGTTAAGCTTAAGTGTGTTGTTACGCTTAAATGTGGTGTTACGGCTGTAGTGGCAGCTTTGGTGTGTTAAGCTTAAACCAAGGTCAACTTAAATGTCTTGTGGCTGTAGTGTACAGCTTTGAATTGCTTGCCCATTGTTGAGTGTTGGAGCAGTATGGGAGTGGGTGCCATTTTTCTTTTCTCATTTTCTCCTGTTTTTTTTTTTTTTTGTTAGTTAGGAAGTAAGGTAAGAAGTCCTGTTGTTTATTTGTGTTTATTGTTGTAGGTCAATTAGGTTTTCCTTCTACCGGGTAGTGATCTTTTGTTTGTTTTGGCTTTACCTGCTCCTGAAGAACACGCTTCATTTCTTTTTCTTTTGGAGCTGTTTGTTTAGGATTCTTTTTGCACTGTATTTATCACTTATTGTAAATAAATGTATTGGAAATCTTACTTTGTGTATTGTGTGCTGGGACTCAGATAGGTTAACTTTTCTTTGTCGCTGTTCATTTTTGCTTTAAAGTTACTTTTCCCTTTTGCCCCTAGAAAATGAATTGGCAACGTAACAGTGGTATTGTGTAATTATTCGAATAGAATTGAGTCTTTTCTCTCTGTTTTGCATGCGTCTTCATAATCATTATTGTTGTTGTTGTTATTATAGAATTTTGATTTATTTTTGCCTCTGTCACAGTGTTTCTTAACCTGAATTAGCACTGTTCATAGGCAACACCAATAGGTGTCATGTCACACAAAATAAACATATGACCACTGGTGTACAGTATACATTACTTGGACTATTTAAATGTATTATTAAATAAAGAAAAAAAGATCGTCGCGCTGTGAAGGCAGTATACCTGCCCAGATCAGCCGATCCTTTCTAGCGATCAATGGGGAAGTGCCTGACAGTTCACATTCAACGACAATAGTAGAAGGCGCTCGGCGGCTATTTATACCATAGCTTGGACCTATCTTTCACTTCGATGGTAACTAAAAAAAAAATTCAAACTGCGATTTCTCACGATGGATATCCTCGCGCGATCGAGTGTAGATTGTGTTAAACACGATAAGAACAAAAAATTCTGCGTTTATTCCTTAAAACAGTCGGTTTTTCCCATATTGCTTCTCCTTTGCAGCTGCCATTGGCGCACGTCACGATTATAAGCGCCTCCTATTGGCGTAGGTAATGTTTACGGCACGATTATCAAGTATGTGAGGCGAACGCAACGGAATAGTCAAGTTAACCATAAATTAACATGGTGAGTAACATTTTATAAACAATATTGTCAATATTGTTTGTTTTCCCTCTATTTTGCTGATGAGAATTTCAAAATAAAGCCCTACCAGAGTCTCAATGCAACAACAGACAGTGATTGAACCGTGAATTTTGTGAACCGTTACATAATCCTATATAATTATAAAGTCAATTGTTATTATACTTTACAATATTACTGTTTGTTGTTGTATTTTTCAAAACTTGAAACGTGTGTGTGTGTGTGTGTGTGTGTGTGTGTGTGTGTGTGTGTGTGTGTGTGTGTCAGGTGGATTTTTTTCATGTTTTTGAAATAAGTCTCTTGCTGCTCCCCCAGCCTGCATTTATTTGATTAAAATATAGTAGCCTAGGCTGTAAACTACAGTATTGTGATATATTATTACAATTTTATATAACAGTTTCTATTTGGACATATATTAAAAGTATTATTTTTATTTTTTCCCCCTGATTTCTAATTGTGACGATCTCATAGCTTTATTTATGAAATTGTAAATGCAGTGAAAATACATTAATGCCACTTCTGTGTATGCACTGCAAAGATGGATTTTCCTTTAATGATTTAATTTGACTGGTGGACGTGTTTGCATTTGTGTTTTATAATGTGTAAGTGTCATTCATTGATTTATTGAGTGTGTGTGTGTGTGTGCGCGCGCTGCCAATGGACCCAACGGCCTGCTGGGAGTTGTAGTTTTGTTGTATGTTTTGTCCAATTTTCTTGTGCTCCTCCCTGTCCTAATCTAGGTGATGGGACCTACCAGCTGTTCCTCATCAATGGCAAGAGGATCCAGTATTTAAGCAGAGCCGGAGAGAGAGAGAGACTGGGAGAGATTTCTTCTCCCAAGAGCCTGAGGCTGTTGTGTGACCAGACTCGGAGTGTTGCTCTTGTTGGTGTATGTTAAGCTTAAGTGTGTTGTTACGCTTAAATGTGGTGTTACGGCTGTAGTGGCAGCTTTGGTGTGTTAAGCTTAAACCAAGGTCAACTTAAATGTCTTGTGGCTGTAGTGTACAGCTTTGAATTGCTTGCCCATTGTTGAGTGTTGGAGCAGTATGGGAGTGGGTGCCATTTTTCTTTTCTCATTTTCTCCTGTTTTTTTTTTTTTTTGTTAGTTAGGAAGTAAGGTAAGAAGTCCTGTTGTTTATTTGTGTTTATTGTTGTAGGTCAATTAGGTTTTCCTTCTACCGGGTAGTGATCTTTTGTTTGTTTTGGCTTTACCTGCTCCTGAAGAACACGCTTCATTTCTTTTTCTTTTGGAGCTGTTTGTTTAGGATTCTTTTTGCACTGTATTTATCACTTATTGTAAATAAATGTATTGGAAATCTTACTTTGTGTATTGTGTGCTGGGACTCAGATAGGTTAACTTTTCTTTGTCGCTGTTCATTTTTGCTTTAAAGTTACTTTTCCCTTTTGCCCCTAGAAAATGAATTGGCAACGTAACAGTGGTATTGTGTAATTATTCGAATAGAATTGAGTCTTTTCTCTCTGTTTTGCATGCGTCTTCATAATCATTATTGTTGTTGTTGTTATTATAGAATTTTGATTTATTTTTGCCTCTGTCACAGTGTTTCTTAACCTGAATTAGCACTGTTCATAGGCAACACCAATAGGTCACACAAAATAAACATATGACCACTGGTGTACAGTATACATTACTTGGACTATTTAAATGTATTATTAAATAAAGAAAAAAAGATCGTCGCGCTGTGAAGGCAGTATACCTGCCCAGATCAGCCGATCCTTTCTAGCGATCAATGGGGAGGTGCCTGACAGTTCACATTCAACGACAATAGTAGAAGGCGCTCGGCGGCTATTTATACCATAGCGTGGACCTATCTTTCACTTCGATGGTAACTAAAAAAAAAATTCAAACTGCGATTTCTCACGATGGATATCCTCGCGCGATCGAGTGTAGATTGTGTTAAACACGATAAGAACAAAAAATTCTGCGTTTATTCCTTAAAACAGTCGTTTTTTCCCATATTGCTTCTCCTTTGCAGCTGCCATTGGCGCACGTCACGATTATAAGCGCCTCCTATTGGCGTAGGTAATGTTTACGGCACGATTATCAAGTATGTGAGGCGAACGCAACGGAATAGTCAAGTTAACCATAAATTAACATGGTGAGTAACATTTTATAAACAATATTGTCAATATTGTTTGTTTTCCCTCTATTTTGCTGATGAGAATTTCAAAATAAAGCCCTACCAGAGTCTCAATGCAACAACAGACAGTGATTGAACCGTGAATTTTGTGAACCGTTACATAATCCTATATAATTATAAAGTCAATTGTTATTATACTTTACAATATTACTGTTTGTTGTTGTATTTTTCAAAACTTGAAGTGTGTGTGTGTGTGTGTGTGTGTGTGTGTGTGTGTGTCAGGTGGATTTTTTTCATGTTTTTGAAATAAGTCTCTTGCTGCTCCCCCAGCCTGCATTTATTTGATTAAAATATAGTAGCCTAGGCTGTAAACTACAGTATTGTGATATATTATTACAATTTTATATAACAGTTTCTATTTGGACATATATTAAAAGTATTATTTTTATTTTTTCCCCCTGATTTCTAATTGTGACGATCTCATAGCTTTATTTATGAAATTGTAAATGCAGTGAAAATACATTAATGCCACTTCTGTGTATGCACTGCAAAGATGGATTTTCCTTTAATGATTTAATTTGACTGGTGGACGTGTTTGCATTTGTGTTTTATAATGTGTAAGTGTCATTCATTGATTTATTGAGTGTGTGTGTGTGTGTGTGTGTGCGCGCGCGCTGCCAATGGACCCAACGGCCTGCTGGGAGTTGTAGTTTTGTTGTATGTTTTGTCCAATTTTCTTGTGCTCCTCCCTGTCCTAATCTAGGTGATGGGACCTACCAGCTGTTCCTCATCAATGGCAAGAGGATCCAGTATTTAAGCAGAGCCGGAGAGAGAGAGAGACTGGGAGAGATTTCTTCTCCCAAGAGCCTGAGGCTGTTGTGTGACCAGACTCGGAGTGTTGCTCTTGTTGGTGTATGTTAAGCTTAAGTGTGTTGTTACGCTTAAATGTGGTGTTACGGCTGTAGTGGCAGCTTTGGTGTGTTAAGCTTAAACCAAGGTCAACTTAAATGTCTTGTGGCTGTAGTGTACAGCTTTGAATTGCTTGCCCATTGTTGAGTGTTGGAGCAGTATGGGAGTGGGTGCCATTTTTCTTTTCTCATTTTCTCCTGTTTTTTTTTTTTTTTGTTAGTTAGGAAGTAAGGTAAGAAGTCCTGTTGTTTATTTGTGTTTATTGTTGTAGGTCAATTAGGTTTTCCTTCTACCGGGTAGTGATCTTTTGTTTGTTTTGGCTTTACCTGCTCCTGAAGAACACGCTTCATTTCTTTTTCTTTTGGAGCTGTTTGTTTAGGATTCTTTTTGCACTGTATTTATCACTTATTGTAAATAAATGTATTGGAAATCTTACTTTGTGTATTGTGTGCTGGGACTCAGATAGGTTAACTTTTCTTTGTCGCTGTTCATTTTTGCTTTAAAGTTACTTTTCCCTTTTGCCCCTAGAAAATGAATTGGCAACGTAACAGTGGTATTGTGTAATTATTCGAATAGAATTGAGTCTTTTCTCTCTGTTTTGCATGCGTCTTCATAATCATTATTGTTGTTGTTGTTATTATAGAATTTTGATTTATTTTTGCCTCTGTCACAGTGTTTCTTAACCTGAATTAGCACTGTTCATAGGCAACACCAATAGGTCACACAAAATAAACATATGACCACTGGTGTACAGTATACATTACTTGGACTATTTAAATGTATTATTAAATAAAGAAAAAAAGATCGTCGCGCTGTGAAGGCAGTATACCTGCCCAGATCAGCCGATCCTTTCTAGCGATCAATGGGGAGGTGCCTGACAGTTCACATTCAACGACAATAGTAGAAGGCGCTCGGCGGCTATTTATACCATAGCGTGGACCTATCTTTCACTTCGATGGTAACTAAAAAAAAAATTCAAACTGCGATTTCTCACGATGGATATCCTCGCGCGATCGAGTGTAGATTGTGTTAAACACGATAAGAACAAAAAATTCTGCGTTTATTCCTTAAAACAGTCGTTTTTTCCCATATTGCTTCTCCTTTGCAGCTGCCATTGGCGCACGTCACGATTATAAGCGCCTCCTATTGGCGTAGGTAATGTTTACGGCACGATTATCAAGTATGTGAGGCGAACGCAACGGAATAGTCAAGTTAACCATAAATTAACATGGTGAGTAACATTTTATAAACAATATTGTCAATATTGTTTGTTTTCCCTCTATTTTGCTGATGAGAATTTCAAAATAAAGCCCTACCAGAGTCTCAATGCAACAACAGACAGTGATTGAACCGTGAATTTTGTGAACCGTTACATAATCCTATATAATTATAAAGTCAATTGTTATTATACTTTACAATATTACTGTTTGTTGTTGTATTTTTCAAAACTTGAAACGTGTGTGTGTGTGTGTGTGTGTGTGTGTGTGTGTGTGTGTGTGTGTGTCAGGTGGATTTTTTTCATGTTTTTGAAATAAGTCTCTTGCTGCTCCCCCAGCCTGCATTTATTTGATTAAAATATAGTAGCCTAGGCTGTAAACTACAGTATTGTGATATATTATTACAATTTTATATAACAGTTTCTATTTGGACATATATTAAAAGTATTATTTTTATTTTTTCCCCCTGATTTCTAATTGTGACGATCTCATAGCTTTATTTATGAAATTGTAAATGCAGTGAAAATACATTAATGCCACTTCTGTGTATGCACTGCAAAGATGGATTTTCCTTTAATGATTTAATTTGACTGGTGGACGTGTTTGCATTTGTGTTTTATAATGTGTAAGTGTCATTCATTGATTTATTGAGTGTGTGTGTGTGTGTGTGTGTGCGCGCGCGCTGCCAATGGACCCAACGGCCTGCTGGGAGTTGTAGTTTTGTTGTATGTTTTGTCCAATTTTCTTGTGCTCCTCCCTGTCCTAATCTAGGTGATGGGACCTACCAGCTGTTCCTCATCAATGGCAAGAGGATCCAGTATTTAAGCAGAGCCGGAGAGAGAGAGAGACTGGGAGAGATTTCTTCTCCCAAGAGCCTGAGGCTGTTGTGTGACCAGACTCGGAGTGTTGCTCTTGTTGGTGTATGTTAAGCTTAAGTGTGTTGTTACGCTTAAATGTGGTGTTACGGCTGTAGTGGCAGCTTTGGTGTGTTAAGCTTAAACCAAGGTCAACTTAAATGTCTTGTGGCTGTAGTGTACAGCTTTGAATTGCTTGCCCATTGTTGAGTGTTGGAGCAGTATGGGAGTGGGTGCCATTTTTCTTTTCTCATTTTCTCCTGTTTTTTTTTTTTTTTGTTAGTTAGGAAGTAAGGTAAGAAGTCCTGTTGTTTATTTGTGTTTATTGTTGTAGGTCAATTAGGTTTTCCTTCTACCGGGTAGTGATCTTTTGTTTGTTTTGGCTTTACCTGCTCCTGAAGAACACGCTTCATTTCTTTTTCTTTTGGAGCTGTTTGTTTAGGATTCTTTTTGCACTGTATTTATCACTTATTGTAAATAAATGTATTGGAAATCTTACTTTGTGTATTGTGTGCTGGGACTCAGATAGGTTAACTTTTCTTTGTCGCTGTTCATTTTTGCTTTAAAGTTACTTTTCCCTTTTGCCCCTAGAAAATGAATTGGCAACGTAACAGTGGTATTGTGTAATTATTCGAATAGAATTGAGTCTTTTCTCTCTGTTTTGCATGCGTCTTCATAATCATTATTGTTGTTGTTGTTATTATAGAATTTTGATTTATTTTTGCCTCTGTCACAGTGTTTCTTAACCTGAATTAGCACTGTTCATAGGCAACACCAATAGGTCACACAAAATAAACATATGACCACTGGTGTACAGTATACATTACTTGGACTATTTAAATGTATTATTAAATAAAGAAAAAAAGATCGTCGCGCTGTGAAGGCAGTATACCTGCCCAGATCAGCCGATCCTTTCTAGCGATCAATGGGGAGGTGCCTGACAGTTCACATTCAACGACAATAGTAGAAGGCGCTCGGCGGCTATTTATACCATAGCGTGGACCTATCTTTCACTTCGATGGTAACTAAAAAAAAAATTCAAACTGCGATTTCTCACGATGGATATCCTCGCGCGATCGAGTGTAGATTGTGTTAAACACGATAAGAACAAAAAATTCTGCGTTTATTCCTTAAAACAGTCGTTTTTTCCCATATTGCTTCTCCTTTGCAGCTGCCATTGGCGCACGTCACGATTATAAGCGCCTCCTATTGGCGTAGGTAATGTTTACGGCACGATTATCAAGTATGTGAGGCGAACGCAACGGAATAGTCAAGTTAACCATAAATTAACATGGTGAGTAACATTTTATAAACAATATTGTCAATATTGTTTGTTTTCCCTCTATTTTGCTGATGAGAATTTCAAAATAAAGCCCTACCAGAGTCTCAATGCAACAACAGACAGTGATTGAACCGTGAATTTTGTGAACCGTTACATAATCCTATATAATTATAAAGTCAATTGTTATTATACTTTACAATATTACTGTTTGTTGTTGTATTTTTCAAAACTTGAAACGTGTGTGTGTGTGTGTGTGTGTGTGTGTGTGTGTGTGTGTGTGTGTGTGTCAGGTGGATTTTTTTCATGTTTTTGAAATAAGTCTCTTGCTGCTCCCCCAGCCTGCATTTATTTGATTAAAATATAGTAGCCTAGGCTGTAAACTACAGTATTGTGATATATTATTACAATTTTATATAACAGTTTCTATTTGGACATATATTAAAAGTATTATTTTTATTTTTTCCCCCTGATTTCTAATTGTGACGATCTCATAGCTTTATTTATGAAATTGTAAATGCAGTGAAAATACATTAATGCCACTTCTGTGTATGCACTGCAAAGATGGATTTTCCTTTAATGATTTAATTTGACTGGTGGACGTGTTTGCATTTGTGTTTTATAATGTGTAAGTGTCATTCATTGATTTATTGAGTGTGTGTGTGTGTGTGTGCGCGCGCTGCCAATGGACCCAACGGCCTGCTGGGAGTTGTAGTTTTGTTGTATGTTTTGTCCAATTTTCTTGTGCTCCTCCCTGTCCTAATCTAGGTGATGGGACCTACCAGCTGTTCCTCATCAATGGCAAGAGGATCCAGTATTTAAGCAGAGCCGGGGAGAGAGAGAGAGAGACTGGGAGAGATTTCTTCTCCCAAGAGCCTGAGGCTGTTGTGTGACCAGACTCGGAGTGTTGCTCTTGTTGGTGTATGTTAAGCTTAAGTGTGTTGTTACGCTTAAATGTGGTGTTATGGCTGTAGTGGCAGCTTTGGTGTGTTAAGCTTAAACCAAGGTCACCTTAAATGTCTTGTGGCTGTAGTGTACAGCTTTGAATTGCTTGCCCATTGTTGAGTGTTGGAGCAGTATGGGAGTGGGTGCCATTTTCTCCTGTTTTTTTTTTTTTGTTAGTTAGGAAGTAAGGTAAGAAGTCCTGTTGTTTATTTGTGTTTATTGTTGTAGGTCAATTAGGTTTTCCCTCTACCGGGTAGTGATCTTTTGTTTGTTTTGGCTTTACCTGCTCCTGAAGAACACGCTTCATTTCTTTTTCTTTTGGAGCTGTTTGTTTAGGATTCTTTTTGCACTGTATTTATCACTTATTGTAAATAAATGTATTGGAAATCTTACTTTGTGTATTGTGTGCTGGGACTCAGATAGGTTAACTTTTCTTTGTCGCTGTTCATTTTTGCTTTAAAGTTACTTTTCCCTTTTGCCCCTAGAAAATGAATTGGCAACGTAACAGTGGTATTGTGTAATTATTCGAATAGAATTGAGTCTTTTCTCTCTGTTTTGCATGCGTCTTCATAATCATTATTGTTGTTGTTGTTATTATAGAATTTTTATTTATTTTTGCCTCTGTCACAGTGTTTCTTAACCTGAATTAGCACTGTTCATAGGCAACACCAATAGGTCACACAAAATAAACATATGACCACTGGTGTACAGTATACATTACTTGGACTATTTAAATGTATTATTAAATAAAGAAAAAAAGATCGTCGCGCTGTGAAGGCAGTATACCTGCCCAGATCAGCCGATCCTTTCTAGCGATCAATGGGGAGGTGCCTGACAGTTCACATTCAACGACAATAGTAGAAGGCGCTCGGCGGCTATTTATACCATAGCGTGGACCTATCTTTCACTTCGATGGTAACTAAAAAAAAAATTCAAACTGCGATTTCTCACGATGGATATCCTCGCGCGATCGAGTGTAGATTGTGTTAAACACGATAAGAACAAAAAATTCTGCGTTTATTCCTTAAAACAGTCGTTTTTTCCCATATTGCTTCTCCTTTGCAGCTGCCATTGGCGCACGTCACGATTATAAGCGCCTCCTATTGGCGTAGGTAATGTTTACGGCACGATTATCAAGTATGTGAGGCGAACGCAACGGAATAGTCAAGTTAACCATAAATTAACATGGTGAGTAACATTTTATAAACAATATTGTCAATATTGTTTGTTTTCCCTCTATTTTGCTGATGAGAATTTCAAAATAAAGCCCTACCAGAGTCTCAATGCAACAACAGACAGTGATTGAACCGTGAATTTTGTGAACCGTTACATAATCCTATATAATTATAAAGTCAATTGTTATTATACTTTACAATATTACTGTTTGTTGTTGTATTTTTCAAAACTTGAAGTGTGTGTGTGTGTGTGTGTGTGTGTGTGTGTCAGGTGGATTTTTTTCATGTTTTTGAAATAAGTCTCTTGCTGCTCCCCCAGCCTGCATTTATTTGATTAAAATATAGTAGCCTAGGCTGTAAACTACAGTATTGTGATATATTATTACAATTTTATATAACAGTTTCTATTTGGACATATATTAAAAGTATTATTTTTATTTTTTCCCCCTGATTTCTAATTGTGACGATCTCATAGCTTTATTTATGAAATTGTAAATGCAGTGAAAATACATTAATGCCACTTCTGTGTATGCACTGCAAAGATGGATTTTCCTTTAATGATTTAATTTGACTGGTGGACGTGTTTGCATTTGTGTTTTATAATGTGTAAGTGTCATTCATTGATTTATTGAGTGTGTGTGTGTGTGTGTGTGTGTGCGCGCGCTGCCAATGGACCCAACGGCCTGCTGGGAGTTGTAGTTTTGTTGTATGTTTTGTCCAATTTTCTTGTGCTCCTCCCTGTCCTAATCTAGGTGATGGGACCTACCAGCTGTTCCTCATCAATGGCAAGAGGATCCAGTATTTAAGCAGAGCCGGAGAGAGAGAGAGACTGGGAGAGATTTCTTCTCCCAAGAGCCTGAGGCTGTTGTGTGACCAGACTCGGAGTGTTGCTCTTGTTGGTGTATGTTAAGCTTAAGTGTGTTGTTACGCTTAAATGTGGTGTTACGGCTGTAGTGGCAGCTTTGGTGTGTTAAGCTTAAACCAAGGTCAACTTAAATGTCTTGTGGCTGTAGTGTACAGCTTTGAATTGCTTGCCCATTGTTGAGTGTTGGAGCAGTATGGGAGTGGGTGCCATTTTTCTTTTCTCATTTTCTCCTGTTTTTTTTTTTTTTTGTTAGTTAGGAAGTAAGGTAAGAAGTCCTGTTGTTTATTTGTGTTTATTGTTGTAGGTCAATTAGGTTTTCCTTCTACCGGGTAGTGATCTTTTGTTTGTTTTGGCTTTACCTGCTCCTGAAGAACACGCTTCATTTCTTTTTCTTTTGGAGCTGTTTGTTTAGGATTCTTTTTGCACTGTATTTATCACTTATTGTAAATAAATGTATTGGAAATCTTACTTTGTGTATTGTGTGCTGGGACTCAGATAGGTTAACTTTTCTTTGTCGCTGTTCATTTTTGCTTTAAAGTTACTTTTCCCTTTTGCCCCTAGAAAATGAATTGGCAACGTAACAGTGGTATTGTGTAATTATTCGAATAGAATTGAGTCTTTTCTCTCTGTTTTGCATGCGTCTTCATAATCATTATTGTTGTTGTTGTTATTATAGAATTTTGATTTATTTTTGCCTCTGTCACAGTGTTTCTTAACCTGAATTAGCACTGTTCATAGGCAACACCAATAGGTCACACAAAATAAACATATGACCACTGGTGTACAGTATACATTACTTGGACTATTTAAATGTATTATTAAATAAAGAAAAAAAGATCGTCGCGCTGTGAAGGCAGTATACCTGCCCAGATCAGCCGATCCTTTCTAGCGATCAATGGGGAGGTGCCTGACAGTTCACATTCAACGACAATAGTAGAAGGCGCTCGGCGGCTATTTATACCATAGCGTGGACCTATCTTTCACTTCGATGGTAACTAAAAAAAAAATTCAAACTGCGATTTCTCACGATGGATATCCTCGCGCGATCGAGTGTAGATTGTGTTAAACACGATAAGAACAAAAAATTCTGCGTTTATTCCTTAAAACAGTCGTTTTTTCCCATATTGCTTCTCCTTTGCAGCTGCCATTGGCGCACGTCACGATTATAAGCGCCTCCTATTGGCGTAGGTAATGTTTACGGCACGATTATCAAGTATGTGAGGCGAACGCAACGGAATAGTCAAGTTAACCATAAATTAACATGGTGAGTAACATTTTATAAACAATATTGTCAATATTGTTTGTTTTCCCTCTATTTTGCTGATGAGAATTTCAAAATAAAGCCCTACCAGAGTCTCAATGCAACAACAGACAGTGATTGAACCGTGAATTTTGTGAACCGTTACATAATCCTATATAATTATAAAGTCAATTGTTATTATACTTTACAATATTACTGTTTGTTGTTGTATTTTTCAAAACTTGAAACGTGTGTGTGTGTGTGTGTGTGTGTGTGTGTGTGTGTGTGTGTGTGTGTGTCAGGTGGATTTTTTTCATGTTTTTGAAATAAGTCTCTTGCTGCTCCCCCAGCCTGCATTTATTTGATTAAAATATAGTAGCCTAGGCTGTAAACTACAGTATTGTGATATATTATTACAATTTTATATAACAGTTTCTATTTGGACATATATTAAAAGTATTATTTTTATTTTTTCCCCCTGATTTCTAATTGTGACGATCTCATAGCTTTATTTATGAAATTGTAAATGCAGTGAAAATACATTAATGCCACTTCTGTGTATGCACTGCAAAGATGGATTTTCCTTTAATGATTTAATTTGACTGGTGGACGTGTTTGCATTTGTGTTTTATAATGTGTAAGTGTCATTCATTGATTTATTGAGTGTGTGTGTGTGTGTGTGTGTGCGCGCGCTGCCAATGGACCCAACGGCCTGCTGGGAGTTGTAGTTTTGTTGTATGTTTTGTCCAATTTTCTTGTGCTCCTCCCTGTCCTAATCTAGGTGATGGGACCTACCAGCTGTTCCTCATCAATGGCAAGAGGATCCAGTATTTAAGCAGAGCCGGAGAGAGAGAGAGACTGGGAGAGATTTCTTCTCCCAAGAGCCTGAGGCTGTTGTGTGACCAGACTCGGAGTGTTGCTCTTGTTGGTGTATGTTAAGCTTAAGTGTGTTGTTACGCTTAAATGTGGTGTTACGGCTGTAGTGGCAGCTTTGGTGTGTTAAGCTTAAACCAAGGTCAACTTAAATGTCTTGTGGCTGTAGTGTACAGCTTTGAATTGCTTGCCCATTGTTGAGTGTTGGAGCAGTATGGGAGTGGGTGCCATTTTTCTTTTCTCATTTTCTCCTGTTTTTTTTTTTTTTTGTTAGTTAGGAAGTAAGGTAAGAAGTCCTGTTGTTTATTTGTGTTTATTGTTGTAGGTCAATTAGGTTTTCCTTCTACCGGGTAGTGATCTTTTGTTTGTTTTGGCTTTACCTGCTCCTGAAGAACACGCTTCATTTCTTTTTCTTTTGGAGCTGTTTGTTTAGGATTCTTTTTGCACTGTATTTATCACTTATTGTAAATAAATGTATTGGAAATCTTACTTTGTGTATTGTGTGCTGGGACTCAGATAGGTTAACTTTTCTTTGTCGCTGTTCATTTTTGCTTTAAAGTTACTTTTCCCTTTTGCCCCTAGAAAATGAATTGGCAACGTAACAGTGGTATTGTGTAATTATTCGAATAGAATTGAGTCTTTTCTCTCTGTTTTGCATGCGTCTTCATAATCATTATTGTTGTTGTTGTTATTATAGAATTTTGATTTATTTTTGCCTCTGTCACAGTGTTTCTTAACCTGAATTAGCACTGTTCATAGGCAACACCAATAGGTGTCATGTCACACAAAATAAACATATGACCACTGGTGTACAGTATACATTACTTGGACTATTTAAATGTATTATTAAATAAAGAAAAAAAGATCGTCGCGCTGTGAAGGCAGTATACCTGCCCAGATCAGCCGATCCTTTCTAGCGATCAATGGGGAAGTGCCTGACAGTTCACATTCAACGACAATAGTAGAAGGCGCTCGGCGGCTATTTATACCATAGCTTGGACCTATCTTTCACTTCGATGGTAACTAAAAAAAAAATTCAAACTGCGATTTCTCACGATGGATATCCTCGCGCGATCGAGTGTAGATTGTGTTAAACACGATAAGAACAAAAAATTCTGCGTTTATTCCTTAAAACAGTCGGTTTTTCCCATATTGCTTCTCCTTTGCAGCTGCCATTGGCGCACGTCACGATTATAAGCGCCTCCTATTGGCGTAGGTAATGTTTACGGCACGATTATCAAGTATGTGAGGCGAACGCAACGGAATAGTCAAGTTAACCATAAATTAACATGGTGAGTAACATTTTATAAACAATATTGTCAATATTGTTTGTTTTCCCTCTATTTTGCTGATGAGAATTTCAAAATAAAGCCCTACCAGAGTCTCAATGCAACAACAGACAGTGATTGAACCGTGAATTTTGTGAACCGTTACATAATCCTATATAATTATAAAGTCAATTGTTATTATACTTTACAATATTACTGTTTGTTGTTGTATTTTTCAAAACTTGAAACGTGTGTGTGTGTGTGTGTGTGTGTGTGTGTGTGTGTGTGTGTGTGTGTGTGTGTCAGGTGGATTTTTTTCATGTTTTTGAAATAAGTCTCTTGCTGCTCCCCCAGCCTGCATTTATTTGATTAAAATATAGTAGCCTAGGCTGTAAACTACAGTATTGTGATATATTATTACAATTTTATATAACAGTTTCTATTTGGACATATATTAAAAGTATTATTTTTATTTTTTCCCCCTGATTTCTAATTGTGACGATCTCATAGCTTTATTTATGAAATTGTAAATGCAGTGAAAATACATTAATGCCACTTCTGTGTATGCACTGCAAAGATGGATTTTCCTTTAATGATTTAATTTGACTGGTGGACGTGTTTGCATTTGTGTTTTATAATGTGTAAGTGTCATTCATTGATTTATTGAGTGTGTGTGTGTGTGTGCGCGCGCTGCCAATGGACCCAACGGCCTGCTGGGAGTTGTAGTTTTGTTGTATGTTTTGTCCAATTTTCTTGTGCTCCTCCCTGTCCTAATCTAGGTGATGGGACCTACCAGCTGTTCCTCATCAATGGCAAGAGGATCCAGTATTTAAGCAGAGCCGGAGAGAGAGAGAGACTGGGAGAGATTTCTTCTCCCAAGAGCCTGAGGCTGTTGTGTGACCAGACTCGGAGTGTTGCTCTTGTTGGTGTATGTTAAGCTTAAGTGTGTTGTTACGCTTAAATGTGGTGTTACGGCTGTAGTGGCAGCTTTGGTGTGTTAAGCTTAAACCAAGGTCAACTTAAATGTCTTGTGGCTGTAGTGTACAGCTTTGAATTGCTTGCCCATTGTTGAGTGTTGGAGCAGTATGGGAGTGGGTGCCATTTTTCTTTTCTCATTTTCTCCTGTTTTTTTTTTTTTTTGTTAGTTAGGAAGTAAGGTAAGAAGTCCTGTTGTTTATTTGTGTTTATTGTTGTAGGTCAATTAGGTTTTCCTTCTACCGGGTAGTGATCTTTTGTTTGTTTTGGCTTTACCTGCTCCTGAAGAACACGCTTCATTTCTTTTTCTTTTGGAGCTGTTTGTTTAGGATTCTTTTTGCACTGTATTTATCACTTATTGTAAATAAATGTATTGGAAATCTTACTTTGTGTATTGTGTGCTGGGACTCAGATAGGTTAACTTTTCTTTGTCGCTGTTCATTTTTGCTTTAAAGTTACTTTTCCCTTTTGCCCCTAGAAAATGAATTGGCAACGTAACAGTGGTATTGTGTAATTATTCGAATAGAATTGAGTCTTTTCTCTCTGTTTTGCATGCGTCTTCATAATCATTATTGTTGTTGTTGTTATTATAGAATTTTGATTTATTTTTGCCTCTGTCACAGTGTTTCTTAACCTGAATTAGCACTGTTCATAGGCAACACCAATAGGTCACACAAAATAAACATATGACCACTGGTGTACAGTATACATTACTTGGACTATTTAAATGTATTATTAAATAAAGAAAAAAAGATCGTCGCGCTGTGAAGGCAGTATACCTGCCCAGATCAGCCGATCCTTTCTAGCGATCAATGGGGAGGTGCCTGACAGTTCACATTCAACGACAATAGTAGAAGGCGCTCGGCGGCTATTTATACCATAGCGTGGACCTATCTTTCACTTCGATGGTAACTAAAAAAAAAATTCAAACTGCGATTTCTCACGATGGATATCCTCGCGCGATCGAGTGTAGATTGTGTTAAACACGATAAGAACAAAAAATTCTGCGTTTATTCCTTAAAACAGTCGTTTTTTCCCATATTGCTTCTCCTTTGCAGCTGCCATTGGCGCACGTCACGATTATAAGCGCCTCCTATTGGCGTAGGTAATGTTTACGGCACGATTATCAAGTATGTGAGGCGAACGCAACGGAATAGTCAAGTTAACCATAAATTAACATGGTGAGTAACATTTTATAAACAATATTGTCAATATTGTTTGTTTTCCCTCTATTTTGCTGATGAGAATTTCAAAATAAAGCCCTACCAGAGTCTCAATGCAACAACAGACAGTGATTGAACCGTGAATTTTGTGAACCGTTACATAATCCTATATAATTATAAAGTCAATTGTTATTATACTTTACAATATTACTGTTTGTTGTTGTATTTTTCAAAACTTGAAGTGTGTGTGTGTGTGTGTGTGTGTGTGTGTGTGTGTGTCAGGTGGATTTTTTTCATGTTTTTGAAATAAGTCTCTTGCTGCTCCCCCAGCCTGCATTTATTTGATTAAAATATAGTAGCCTAGGCTGTAAACTACAGTATTGTGATATATTATTACAATTTTATATAACAGTTTCTATTTGGACATATATTAAAAGTATTATTTTTATTTTTTCCCCCTGATTTCTAATTGTGACGATCTCATAGCTTTATTTATGAAATTGTAAATGCAGTGAAAATACATTAATGCCACTTCTGTGTATGCACTGCAAAGATGGATTTTCCTTTAATGATTTAATTTGACTGGTGGACGTGTTTGCATTTGTGTTTTATAATGTGTAAGTGTCATTCATTGATTTATTGAGTGTGTGTGTGTGTGTGTGTGTGCGCGCGCGCTGCCAATGGACCCAACGGCCTGCTGGGAGTTGTAGTTTTGTTGTATGTTTTGTCCAATTTTCTTGTGCTCCTCCCTGTCCTAATCTAGGTGATGGGACCTACCAGCTGTTCCTCATCAATGGCAAGAGGATCCAGTATTTAAGCAGAGCCGGAGAGAGAGAGAGACTGGGAGAGATTTCTTCTCCCAAGAGCCTGAGGCTGTTGTGTGACCAGACTCGGAGTGTTGCTCTTGTTGGTGTATGTTAAGCTTAAGTGTGTTGTTACGCTTAAATGTGGTGTTACGGCTGTAGTGGCAGCTTTGGTGTGTTAAGCTTAAACCAAGGTCAACTTAAATGTCTTGTGGCTGTAGTGTACAGCTTTGAATTGCTTGCCCATTGTTGAGTGTTGGAGCAGTATGGGAGTGGGTGCCATTTTTCTTTTCTCATTTTCTCCTGTTTTTTTTTTTTTTTGTTAGTTAGGAAGTAAGGTAAGAAGTCCTGTTGTTTATTTGTGTTTATTGTTGTAGGTCAATTAGGTTTTCCTTCTACCGGGTAGTGATCTTTTGTTTGTTTTGGCTTTACCTGCTCCTGAAGAACACGCTTCATTTCTTTTTCTTTTGGAGCTGTTTGTTTAGGATTCTTTTTGCACTGTATTTATCACTTATTGTAAATAAATGTATTGGAAATCTTACTTTGTGTATTGTGTGCTGGGACTCAGATAGGTTAACTTTTCTTTGTCGCTGTTCATTTTTGCTTTAAAGTTACTTTTCCCTTTTGCCCCTAGAAAATGAATTGGCAACGTAACAGTGGTATTGTGTAATTATTCGAATAGAATTGAGTCTTTTCTCTCTGTTTTGCATGCGTCTTCATAATCATTATTGTTGTTGTTGTTATTATAGAATTTTGATTTATTTTTGCCTCTGTCACAGTGTTTCTTAACCTGAATTAGCACTGTTCATAGGCAACACCAATAGGTCACACAAAATAAACATATGACCACTGGTGTACAGTATACATTACTTGGACTATTTAAATGTATTATTAAATAAAGAAAAAAAGATCGTCGCGCTGTGAAGGCAGTATACCTGCCCAGATCAGCCGATCCTTTCTAGCGATCAATGGGGAGGTGCCTGACAGTTCACATTCAACGACAATAGTAGAAGGCGCTCGGCGGCTATTTATACCATAGCGTGGACCTATCTTTCACTTCGATGGTAACTAAAAAAAAAATTCAAACTGCGATTTCTCACGATGGATATCCTCGCGCGATCGAGTGTAGATTGTGTTAAACACGATAAGAACAAAAAATTCTGCGTTTATTCCTTAAAACAGTCGTTTTTTCCCATATTGCTTCTCCTTTGCAGCTGCCATTGGCGCACGTCACGATTATAAGCGCCTCCTATTGGCGTAGGTAATGTTTACGGCACGATTATCAAGTATGTGAGGCGAACGCAACGGAATAGTCAAGTTAACCATAAATTAACATGGTGAGTAACATTTTATAAACAATATTGTCAATATTGTTTGTTTTCCCTCTATTTTGCTGATGAGAATTTCAAAATAAAGCCCTACCAGAGTCTCAATGCAACAACAGACAGTGATTGAACCGTGAATTTTGTGAACCGTTACATAATCCTATATAATTATAAAGTCAATTGTTATTATACTTTACAATATTACTGTTTGTTGTTGTATTTTTCAAAACTTGAAACGTGTGTGTGTGTGTGTGTGTGTGTGTGTGTGTGTGTGTGTGTGTGTCAGGTGGATTTTTTTCATGTTTTTGAAATAAGTCTCTTGCTGCTCCCCCAGCCTGCA
The DNA here is from genome assembly GCF_965113295.1 of Leuciscus leuciscus. Lineage (NCBI taxonomy): Eukaryota > Metazoa > Chordata > Actinopteri > Cypriniformes > Leuciscidae > Leuciscus > Leuciscus leuciscus. The sequence continues at coordinate 3,893,643 of NC_138742.1, forward strand.
TTTATTTGATTAAAATATAGTAGCCTAGGCTGTAAACTACAGTATTGTGATATATTATTACAATTTTATATAACAGTTTCTATTTGGACATATATTAAAAGTATTATTTTTATTTTTTCCCCCTGATTTCTAATTGTGACGATCTCATAGCTTTATTTATGAAATTGTAAATGCAGTGAAAATACATTAATGCCACTTCTGTGTATGCACTGCAAAGATGGATTTTCCTTTAATGATTTAATTTGACTGGTGGACGTGTTTGCATTTGTGTTTTATAATGTGTAAGTGTCATTCATTGATTTATTGAGTGTGTGTGTGTGTGTGTGTGTGCGCGCGCGCTGCCAATGGACCCAACGGCCTGCTGGGAGTTGTAGTTTTGTTGTATGTTTTGTCCAATTTTCTTGTGCTCCTCCCTGTCCTAATCTAGGTGATGGGACCTACCAGCTGTTCCTCATCAATGGCAAGAGGATCCAGTATTTAAGCAGAGCCGGAGAGAGAGAGAGACTGGGAGAGATTTCTTCTCCCAAGAGCCTGAGGCTGTTGTGTGACCAGACTCGGAGTGTTGCTCTTGTTGGTGTATGTTAAGCTTAAGTGTGTTGTTACGCTTAAATGTGGTGTTACGGCTGTAGTGGCAGCTTTGGTGTGTTAAGCTTAAACCAAGGTCAACTTAAATGTCTTGTGGCTGTAGTGTACAGCTTTGAATTGCTTGCCCATTGTTGAGTGTTGGAGCAGTATGGGAGTGGGTGCCATTTTTCTTTTCTCATTTTCTCCTGTTTTTTTTTTTTTTTGTTAGTTAGGAAGTAAGGTAAGAAGTCCTGTTGTTTATTTGTGTTTATTGTTGTAGGTCAATTAGGTTTTCCTTCTACCGGGTAGTGATCTTTTGTTTGTTTTGGCTTTACCTGCTCCTGAAGAACACGCTTCATTTCTTTTTCTTTTGGAGCTGTTTGTTTAGGATTCTTTTTGCACTGTATTTATCACTTATTGTAAATAAATGTATTGGAAATCTTACTTTGTGTATTGTGTGCTGGGACTCAGATAGGTTAACTTTTCTTTGTCGCTGTTCATTTTTGCTTTAAAGTTACTTTTCCCTTTTGCCCCTAGAAAATGAATTGGCAACGTAACAGTGGTATTGTGTAATTATTCGAATAGAATTGAGTCTTTTCTCTCTGTTTTGCATGCGTCTTCATAATCATTATTGTTGTTGTTGTTATTATAGAATTTTGATTTATTTTTGCCTCTGTCACAGTGTTTCTTAACCTGAATTAGCACTGTTCATAGGCAACACCAATAGGTCACACAAAATAAACATATGACCACTGGTGTACAGTATACATTACTTGGACTATTTAAATGTATTATTAAATAAAGAAAAAAAGATCGTCGCGCTGTGAAGGCAGTATACCTGCCCAGATCAGCCGATCCTTTCTAGCGATCAATGGGGAGGTGCCTGACAGTTCACATTCAACGACAATAGTAGAAGGCGCTCGGCGGCTATTTATACCATAGCGTGGACCTATCTTTCACTTCGATGGTAACTAAAAAAAAAATTCAAACTGCGATTTCTCACGATGGATATCCTCGCGCGATCGAGTGTAGATTGTGTTAAACACGATAAGAACAAAAAATTCTGCGTTTATTCCTTAAAACAGTCGTTTTTTCCCATATTGCTTCTCCTTTGCAGCTGCCATTGGCGCACGTCACGATTATAAGCGCCTCCTATTGGCGTAGGTAATGTTTACGGCACGATTATCAAGTATGTGAGGCGAACGCAACGGAATAGTCAAGTTAACCATAAATTAACATGGTGAGTAACATTTTATAAACAATATTGTCAATATTGTTTGTTTTCCCTCTATTTTGCTGATGAGAATTTCAAAATAAAGCCCTACCAGAGTCTCAATGCAACAACAGACAGTGATTGAACCGTGAATTTTGTGAACCGTTACATAATCCTATATAATTATAAAGTCAATTGTTATTATACTTTACAATATTACTGTTTGTTGTTGTATTTTTCAAAACTTGAAACGTGTGTGTGTGTGTGTGTGTGTGTGTGTGTGTGTGTGTGTGTGTGTGTGTCAGGTGGATTTTTTTCATGTTTTTGAAATAAGTCTCTTGCTGCTCCCCCAGCCTGCATTTATTTGATTAAAATATAGTAGCCTAGGCTGTAAACTACAGTATTGTGATATATTATTACAATTTTATATAACAGTTTCTATTTGGACATATATTAAAAGTATTATTTTTATTTTTTCCCCCTGATTTCTAATTGTGACGATCTCATAGCTTTATTTATGAAATTGTAAATGCAGTGAAAATACATTAATGCCACTTCTGTGTATGCACTGCAAAGATGGATTTTCCTTTAATGATTTAATTTGACTGGTGGACGTGTTTGCATTTGTGTTTTATAATGTGTAAGTGTCATTCATTGATTTATTGAGTGTGTGTGTGTGTGTGTGCGCGCGCTGCCAATGGACCCAACGGCCTGCTGGGAGTTGTAGTTTTGTTGTATGTTTTGTCCAATTTTCTTGTGCTCCTCCCTGTCCTAATCTAGGTGATGGGACCTACCAGCTGTTCCTCATCAATGGCAAGAGGATCCAGTATTTAAGCAGAGCCGGGGAGAGAGAGAGAGAGACTGGGAGAGATTTCTTCTCCCAAGAGCCTGAGGCTGTTGTGTGACCAGACTCGGAGTGTTGCTCTTGTTGGTGTATGTTAAGCTTAAGTGTGTTGTTACGCTTAAATGTGGTGTTATGGCTGTAGTGGCAGCTTTGGTGTGTTAAGCTTAAACCAAGGTCACCTTAAATGTCTTGTGGCTGTAGTGTACAGCTTTGAATTGCTTGCCCATTGTTGAGTGTTGGAGCAGTATGGGAGTGGGTGCCATTTTCTCCTGTTTTTTTTTTTTTGTTAGTTAGGAAGTAAGGTAAGAAGTCCTGTTGTTTATTTGTGTTTATTGTTGTAGGTCAATTAGGTTTTCCCTCTACCGGGTAGTGATCTTTTGTTTGTTTTGGCTTTACCTGCTCCTGAAGAACACGCTTCATTTCTTTTTCTTTTGGAGCTGTTTGTTTAGGATTCTTTTTGCACTGTATTTATCACTTATTGTAAATAAATGTATTGGAAATCTTACTTTGTGTATTGTGTGCTGGGACTCAGATAGGTTAACTTTTCTTTGTCGCTGTTCATTTTTGCTTTAAAGTTACTTTTCCCTTTTGCCCCTAGAAAATGAATTGGCAACGTAACAGTGGTATTGTGTAATTATTCGAATAGAATTGAGTCTTTTCTCTCTGTTTTGCATGCGTCTTCATAATCATTATTGTTGTTGTTGTTATTATAGAATTTTTATTTATTTTTGCCTCTGTCACAGTGTTTCTTAACCTGAATTAGCACTGTTCATAGGCAACACCAATAGGTCACACAAAATAAACATATGACCACTGGTGTACAGTATACATTACTTGGACTATTTAAATGTATTATTAAATAAAGAAAAAAAGATCGTCGCGCTGTGAAGGCAGTATACCTGCCCAGATCAGCCGATCCTTTCTAGCGATCAATGGGGAGGTGCCTGACAGTTCACATTCAACGACAATAGTAGAAGGCGCTCGGCGGCTATTTATACCATAGCGTGGACCTATCTTTCACTTCGATGGTAACTAAAAAAAAAATTCAAACTGCGATTTCTCACGATGGATATCCTCGCGCGATCGAGTGTAGATTGTGTTAAACACGATAAGAACAAAAAATTCTGCGTTTATTCCTTAAAACAGTCGTTTTTTCCCATATTGCTTCTCCTTTGCAGCTGCCATTGGCGCACGTCACGATTATAAGCGCCTCCTATTGGCGTAGGTAATGTTTACGGCACGATTATCAAGTATGTGAGGCGAACGCAACGGAATAGTCAAGTTAACCATAAATTAACATGGTGAGTAACATTTTATAAACAATATTGTCAATATTGTTTGTTTTCCCTCTATTTTGCTGATGAGAATTTCAAAATAAAGCCCTACCAGAGTCTCAATGCAACAACAGACAGTGATTGAACCGTGAATTTTGTGAACCGTTACATAATCCTATATAATTATAAAGTCAATTGTTATTATACTTTACAATATTACTGTTTGTTGTTGTATTTTTCAAAACTTGAAGTGTGTGTGTGTGTGTGTGTGTGTGTGTGTGTCAGGTGGATTTTTTTCATGTTTTTGAAATAAGTCTCTTGCTGCTCCCCCAGCCTGCATTTATTTGATTAAAATATAGTAGCCTAGGCTGTAAACTACAGTATTGTGATATATTATTACAATTTTATATAACAGTTTCTATTTGGACATATATTAAAAGTATTATTTTTATTTTTTCCCCCTGATTTCTAATTGTGACGATCTCATAGCTTTATTTATGAAATTGTAAATGCAGTGAAAATACATTAATGCCACTTCTGTGTATGCACTGCAAAGATGGATTTTCCTTTAATGATTTAATTTGACTGGTGGACGTGTTTGCATTTGTGTTTTATAATGTGTAAGTGTCATTCATTGATTTATTGAGTGTGTGTGTGTGTGTGTGTGTGTGCGCGCGCTGCCAATGGACCCAACGGCCTGCTGGGAGTTGTAGTTTTGTTGTATGTTTTGTCCAATTTTCTTGTGCTCCTCCCTGTCCTAATCTAGGTGATGGGACCTACCAGCTGTTCCTCATCAATGGCAAGAGGATCCAGTATTTAAGCAGAGCCGGAGAGAGAGAGAGACTGGGAGAGATTTCTTCTCCCAAGAGCCTGAGGCTGTTGTGTGACCAGACTCGGAGTGTTGCTCTTGTTGGTGTATGTTAAGCTTAAGTGTGTTGTTACGCTTAAATGTGGTGTTACGGCTGTAGTGGCAGCTTTGGTGTGTTAAGCTTAAACCAAGGTCAACTTAAATGTCTTGTGGCTGTAGTGTACAGCTTTGAATTGCTTGCCCATTGTTGAGTGTTGGAGCAGTATGGGAGTGGGTGCCATTTTTCTTTTCTCATTTTCTCCTGTTTTTTTTTTTTTTTGTTAGTTAGGAAGTAAGGTAAGAAGTCCTGTTGTTTATTTGTGTTTATTGTTGTAGGTCAATTAGGTTTTCCTTCTACCGGGTAGTGATCTTTTGTTTGTTTTGGCTTTACCTGCTCCTGAAGAACACGCTTCATTTCTTTTTCTTTTGGAGCTGTTTGTTTAGGATTCTTTTTGCACTGTATTTATCACTTATTGTAAATAAATGTATTGGAAATCTTACTTTGTGTATTGTGTGCTGGGACTCAGATAGGTTAACTTTTCTTTGTCGCTGTTCATTTTTGCTTTAAAGTTACTTTTCCCTTTTGCCCCTAGAAAATGAATTGGCAACGTAACAGTGGTATTGTGTAATTATTCGAATAGAATTGAGTCTTTTCTCTCTGTTTTGCATGCGTCTTCATAATCATTATTGTTGTTGTTGTTATTATAGAATTTTGATTTATTTTTGCCTCTGTCACAGTGTTTCTTAACCTGAATTAGCACTGTTCATAGGCAACACCAATAGGTCACACAAAATAAACATATGACCACTGGTGTACAGTATACATTACTTGGACTATTTAAATGTATTATTAAATAAAGAAAAAAAGATCGTCGCGCTGTGAAGGCAGTATACCTGCCCAGATCAGCCGATCCTTTCTAGCGATCAATGGGGAGGTGCCTGACAGTTCACATTCAACGACAATAGTAGAAGGCGCTCGGCGGCTATTTATACCATAGCGTGGACCTATCTTTCACTTCGATGGTAACTAAAAAAAAAATTCAAACTGCGATTTCTCACGATGGATATCCTCGCGCGATCGAGTGTAGATTGTGTTAAACACGATAAGAACAAAAAATTCTGCGTTTATTCCTTAAAACAGTCGTTTTTTCCCATATTGCTTCTCCTTTGCAGCTGCCATTGGCGCACGTCACGATTATAAGCGCCTCCTATTGGCGTAGGTAATGTTTACGGCACGATTATCAAGTATGTGAGGCGAACGCAACGGAATAGTCAAGTTAACCATAAATTAACATGGTGAGTAACATTTTATAAACAATATTGTCAATATTGTTTGTTTTCCCTCTATTTTGCTGATGAGAATTTCAAAATAAAGCCCTACCAGAGTCTCAATGCAACAACAGACAGTGATTGAACCGTGAATTTTGTGAACCGTTACATAATCCTATATAATTATAAAGTCAATTGTTATTATACTTTACAATATTACTGTTTGTTGTTGTATTTTTCAAAACTTGAAACGTGTGTGTGTGTGTGTGTGTGTGTGTGTGTGTGTGTGTGTGTGTGTGTGTCAGGTGGATTTTTTTCATGTTTTTGAAATAAGTCTCTTGCTGCTCCCCCAGCCTGCATTTATTTGATTAAAATATAGTAGCCTAGGCTGTAAACTACAGTATTGTGATATATTATTACAATTTTATATAACAGTTTCTATTTGGACATATATTAAAAGTATTATTTTTATTTTTTCCCCCTGATTTCTAATTGTGACGATCTCATAGCTTTATTTATGAAATTGTAAATGCAGTGAAAATACATTAATGCCACTTCTGTGTATGCACTGCAAAGATGGATTTTCCTTTAATGATTTAATTTGACTGGTGGACGTGTTTGCATTTGTGTTTTATAATGTGTAAGTGTCATTCATTGATTTATTGAGTGTGTGTGTGTGTGTGTGTGTGCGCGCGCTGCCAATGGACCCAACGGCCTGCTGGGAGTTGTAGTTTTGTTGTATGTTTTGTCCAATTTTCTTGTGCTCCTCCCTGTCCTAATCTAGGTGATGGGACCTACCAGCTGTTCCTCATCAATGGCAAGAGGATCCAGTATTTAAGCAGAGCCGGAGAGAGAGAGAGACTGGGAGAGATTTCTTCTCCCAAGAGCCTGAGGCTGTTGTGTGACCAGACTCGGAGTGTTGCTCTTGTTGGTGTATGTTAAGCTTAAGTGTGTTGTTACGCTTAAATGTGGTGTTACGGCTGTAGTGGCAGCTTTGGTGTGTTAAGCTTAAACCAAGGTCAACTTAAATGTCTTGTGGCTGTAGTGTACAGCTTTGAATTGCTTGCCCATTGTTGAGTGTTGGAGCAGTATGGGAGTGGGTGCCATTTTTCTTTTCTCATTTTCTCCTGTTTTTTTTTTTTTTTGTTAGTTAGGAAGTAAGGTAAGAAGTCCTGTTGTTTATTTGTGTTTATTGTTGTAGGTCAATTAGGTTTTCCTTCTACCGGGTAGTGATCTTTTGTTTGTTTTGGCTTTACCTGCTCCTGAAGAACACGCTTCATTTCTTTTTCTTTTGGAGCTGTTTGTTTAGGATTCTTTTTGCACTGTATTTATCACTTATTGTAAATAAATGTATTGGAAATCTTACTTTGTGTATTGTGTGCTGGGACTCAGATAGGTTAACTTTTCTTTGTCGCTGTTCATTTTTGCTTTAAAGTTACTTTTCCCTTTTGCCCCTAGAAAATGAATTGGCAACGTAACAGTGGTATTGTGTAATTATTCGAATAGAATTGAGTCTTTTCTCTCTGTTTTGCATGCGTCTTCATAATCATTATTGTTGTTGTTGTTATTATAGAATTTTGATTTATTTTTGCCTCTGTCACAGTGTTTCTTAACCTGAATTAGCACTGTTCATAGGCAACACCAATAGGTCACACAAAATAAACATATGACCACTGGTGTACAGTATACATTACTTGGACTATTTAAATGTATTATTAAATAAAGAAAAAAAGATCGTCGCGCTGTGAAGGCAGTATACCTGCCCAGATCAGCCGATCCTTTCTAGCGATCAATGGGGAGGTGCCTGACAGTTCACATTCAACGACAATAGTAGAAGGCGCTCGGCGGCTATTTATACCATAGCGTGGACCTATCTTTCACTTCGATGGTAACTAAAAAAAAAATTCAAACTGCGATTTCTCACGATGGATATCCTCGCGCGATCGAGTGTAGATTGTGTTAAACACGATAAGAACAAAAAATTCTGCGTTTATTCCTTAAAACAGTCGTTTTTTCCCATATTGCTTCTCCTTTGCAGCTGCCATTGGCGCACGTCACGATTATAAGCGCCTCCTATTGGCGTAGGTAATGTTTACGGCACGATTATCAAGTATGTGAGGCGAACGCAACGGAATAGTCAAGTTAACCATAAATTAACATGGTGAGTAACATTTTATAAACAATATTGTCAATATTGTTTGTTTTCCCTCTATTTTGCTGATGAGAATTTCAAAATAAAGCCCTACCAGAGTCTCAATGCAACAACAGACAGTGATTGAACCGTGAATTTTGTGAACCGTTACATAATCCTATATAATTATAAAGTCAATTGTTATTATACTTTACAATATTACTGTTTGTTGTTGTATTTTTCAAAACTTGAAACGTGTGTGTGTGTGTGTGTGTGTGTGTGTGTGTGTGTGTGTGTGTGTGTGTGTGTGTGTCAGGTGGATTTTTTTCATGTTTTTGAAATAAGTCTCTTGCTGCTCCCCCAGCCTGCATTTATTTGATTAAAATATAGTAGCCTAGGCTGTAAACTACAGTATTGTGATATATTATTACAATTTTATATAACAGTTTCTATTTGGACATATATTAAAAGTATTATTTTTATTTTTTCCCCCTGATTTCTAATTGTGACGATCTCATAGCTTTATTTATGAAATTGTAAATGCAGTGAAAATACATTAATGCCACTTCTGTGTATGCACTGCAAAGATGGATTTTCCTTTAATGATTTAATTTGACTGGTGGACGTGTTTGCATTTGTGTTTTATAATGTGTAAGTGTCATTCATTGATTTATTGAGTGTGTGTGTGTGTGTGTGCGCGCGCTGCCAATGGACCCAACGGCCTGCTGGGAGTTGTAGTTTTGTTGTATGTTTTGTCCAATTTTCTTGTGCTCCTCCCTGTCCTAATCTAGGTGATGGGACCTACCAGCTGTTCCTCATCAATGGCAAGAGGATCCAGTATTTAAGCAGAGCCGGAGAGAGAGAGAGACTGGGAGAGATTTCTTCTCCCAAGAGCCTGAGGCTGTTGTGTGACCAGACTCGGAGTGTTGCTCTTGTTGGTGTATGTTAAGCTTAAGTGTGTTGTTACGCTTAAATGTGGTGTTACGGCTGTAGTGGCAGCTTTGGTGTGTTAAGCTTAAACCAAGGTCAACTTAAATGTCTTGTGGCTGTAGTGTACAGCTTTGAATTGCTTGCCCATTGTTGAGTGTTGGAGCAGTATGGGAGTGGGTGCCATTTTTCTTTTCTCATTTTCTCCTGTTTTTTTTTTTTTTTGTTAGTTAGGAAGTAAGGTAAGAAGTCCTGTTGTTTATTTGTGTTTATTGTTGTAGGTCAATTAGGTTTTCCTTCTACCGGGTAGTGATCTTTTGTTTGTTTTGGCTTTACCTGCTCCTGAAGAACACGCTTCATTTCTTTTTCTTTTGGAGCTGTTTGTTTAGGATTCTTTTTGCACTGTATTTATCACTTATTGTAAATAAATGTATTGGAAATCTTACTTTGTGTATTGTGTGCTGGGACTCAGATAGGTTAACTTTTCTTTGTCGCTGTTCATTTTTGCTTTAAAGTTACTTTTCCCTTTTGCCCCTAGAAAATGAATTGGCAACGTAACAGTGGTATTGTGTAATTATTCGAATAGAATTGAGTCTTTTCTCTCTGTTTTGCATGCGTCTTCATAATCATTATTGTTGTTGTTGTTATTATAGAATTTTGATTTATTTTTGCCTCTGTCACAGTGTTTCTTAACCTGAATTAGCACTGTTCATAGGCAACACCAATAGGTCACACAAAATAAACATATGACCACTGGTGTACAGTATACATTACTTGGACTATTTAAATGTATTATTAAATAAAGAAAAAAAGATCGTCGCGCTGTGAAGGCAGTATACCTGCCCAGATCAGCCGATCCTTTCTAGCGATCAATGGGGAGGTGCCTGACAGTTCACATTCAACGACAATAGTAGAAGGCGCTCGGCGGCTATTTATACCATAGCGTGGACCTATCTTTCACTTCGATGGTAACTAAAAAAAAAATTCAAACTGCGATTTCTCACGATGGATATCCTCGCGCGATCGAGTGTAGATTGTGTTAAACACGATAAGAACAAAAAATTCTGCGTTTATTCCTTAAAACAGTCGTTTTTTCCCATATTGCTTCTCCTTTGCAGCTGCCATTGGCGCACGTCACGATTATAAGCGCCTCCTATTGGCGTAGGTAATGTTTACGGCACGATTATCAAGTATGTGAGGCGAACGCAACGGAATAGTCAAGTTAACCATAAATTAACATGGTGAGTAACATTTTATAAACAATATTGTCAATATTGTTTGTTTTCCCTCTATTTTGCTGATGAGAATTTCAAAATAAAGCCCTACCAGAGTCTCAATGCAACAACAGACAGTGATTGAACCGTGAATTTTGTGAACCGTTACATAATCCTATATAATTATAAAGTCAATTGTTATTATACTTTACAATATTACTGTTTGTTGTTGTATTTTTCAAAACTTGAAACGTGTGTGTGTGTGTGTGTGTGTGTGTGTGTGTGTGTGTGTGTGTGTGTGTCAGGTGGATTTTTTTCATGTTTTTGAAATAAGTCTCTTGCTGCTCCCCCAGCCTGCATTTATTTGATTAAAATATAGTAGCCTAGGCTGTAAACTACAGTATTGTGATATATTATTACAATTTTATATAACAGTTTCTATTTGGACATATATTAAAAGTATTATTTTTATTTTTTCCCCCTGATTTCTAATTGTGACGATCTCATAGCTTTATTTATGAAATTGTAAATGCAGTGAAAATACATTAATGCCACTTCTGTGTATGCACTGCAAAGATGGATTTTCCTTTAATGATTTAATTTGACTGGTGGACGTGTTTGCATTTGTGTTTTATAATGTGTAAGTGTCATTCATTGATTTATTGAGTGTGTGTGTGTGTGTGTGTGTGCGCGCGCTGCCAATGGACCCAACGGCCTGCTGGGAGTTGTAGTTTTGTTGTATGTTTTGTCCAATTTTCTTGTGCTCCTCCCTGTCCTAATCTAGGTGATGGGACCTACCAGCTGTTCCTCATCAATGGCAAGAGGATCCAGTATTTAAGCAGAGCCGGAGAGAGAGAGAGACTGGGAGAGATTTCTTCTCCCAAGAGCCTGAGGCTGTTGTGTGACCAGACTCGGAGTGTTGCTCTTGTTGGTGTATGTTAAGCTTAAGTGTGTTGTTACGCTTAAATGTGGTGTTACGGCTGTAGTGGCAGCTTTGGTGTGTTAAGCTTAAACCAAGGTCAACTTAAATGTCTTGTGGCTGTAGTGTACAGCTTTGAATTGCTTGCCCATTGTTGAGTGTTGGAGCAGTATGGGAGTGGGTGCCATTTTTCTTTTCTCATTTTCTCCTGTTTTTTTTTTTTTTTGTTAGTTAGGAAGTAAGGTAAGAAGTCCTGTTGTTTATTTGTGTTTATTGTTGTAGGTCAATTAGGTTTTCCTTCTACCGGGTAGTGATCTTTTGTTTGTTTTGGCTTTACCTGCTCCTGAAGAACACGCTTCATTTCTTTTTCTTTTGGAGCTGTTTGTTTAGGATTCTTTTTGCACTGTATTTATCACTTATTGTAAATAAATGTATTGGAAATCTTACTTTGTGTATTGTGTGCTGGGACTCAGATAGGTTAACTTTTCTTTGTCGCTGTTCATTTTTGCTTTAAAGTTACTTTTCCCTTTTGCCCCTAGAAAATGAAAAATGAATTGGCAACGTAACAGTGGTATTGTGTAATTATTCGAATAGAATTGAGTCTTTTCTCTCTGTTTTGCATGCGTCTTCATAATCATTATTGTTGTTGTTGTTATTATAGAATTTTGATTTATTTTTGCCTCTGTCACAGTGTTTCTTAACCTGAATTAGCACTGTTCATAGGCAACACCAATAGGTGTCATGTCACACAAAATAAACATATGACCACTGGTGTACAGTATACATTACTTGGACTATTTAAATGTATTATTAAATAAAGAAAAAAAGATCGTCGCGCTGTGAAGGCAGTATACCTGCCCAGATCAGCCGATCCTTTCTAGCGATCAATGGGGAAGTGCCTGACAGTTCACATTCAACGACAATAGTAGAAGGCGCTCGGCGGCTATTTATACCATAGCTTGGACCTATCTTTCACTTCGATGGTAACTAAAAAAAAAATTCAAACTGCGATTTCTCACGATGGATATCCTCGCGCGATCGAGTGTAGATTGTGTTAAACACGATAAGAACAAAAAATTCTGCGTTTATTCCTTAAAACAGTCGGTTTTTCCCATATTGCTTCTCCTTTGCAGCTGCCATTGGCGCACGTCACGATTATAAGCGCCTCCTATTGGCGTAGGTAATGTTTACGGCACGATTATCAAGTATGTGAGGCGAACGCAACGGAATAGTCAAGTTAACCATAAATTAACATGGTGAGTAACATTTTATAAACAATATTGTCAATATTGTTTGTTTTCCCTCTATTTTGCTGATGAGAATTTCAAAATAAAGCCCTACCAGAGTCTCAATGCAACAACAGACAGTGATTGAACCGTGAATTTTGTGAACCGTTACATAATCCTATATAATTATAAAGTCAATTGTTATTATACTTTACAATATTACTGTTTGTTGTTGTATTTTTCAAAACTTGAAACGTGTGTGTGTGTGTGTGTGTGTGTGTGTGTGTGTGTGTGTGTGTGTGTGTGTGTCAGGTGGATTTTTTTCATGTTTTTGAAATAAGTCTCTTGCTGCTCCCCCAGCCTGCATTTATTTGATTAAAATATAGTAGCCTAGGCTGTAAACTACAGTATTGTGATATATTATTACAATTTTATATAACAGTTTCTATTTGGACATATATTAAAAGTATTATTTTTATTTTTTCCCCCTGATTTCTAATTGTGACGATCTCATAGCTTTATTTATGAAATTGTAAATGCAGTGAAAATACATTAATGCCACTTCTGTGTATGCACTGCAAAGATGGATTTTCCTTTAATGATTTAATTTGACTGGTGGACGTGTTTGCATTTGTGTTTTATAATGTGTAAGTGTCATTCATTGATTTATTGAGTGTGTGTGTGTGTGTGCGCGCGCTGCCAATGGACCCAACGGCCTGCTGGGAGTTGTAGTTTTGTTGTATGTTTTGTCCAATTTTCTTGTGCTCCTCCCTGTCCTAATCTAGGTGATGGGACCTACCAGCTGTTCCTCATCAATGGCAAGAGGATCCAGTATTTAAGCAGAGCCGGAGAGAGAGAGAGACTGGGAGAGATTTCTTCTCCCAAGAGCCTGAGGCTGTTGTGTGACCAGACTCGGAGTGTTGCTCTTGTTGGTGTATGTTAAGCTTAAGTGTGTTGTTACGCTTAAATGTGGTGTTACGGCTGTAGTGGCAGCTTTGGTGTGTTAAGCTTAAACCAAGGTCAACTTAAATGTCTTGTGGCTGTAGTGTACAGCTTTGAATTGCTTGCCCATTGTTGAGTGTTGGAGCAGTATGGGAGTGGGTGCCATTTTTCTTTTCTCATTTTCTCCTGTTTTTTTTTTTTTTTGTTAGTTAGGAAGTAAGGTAAGAAGTCCTGTTGTTTATTTGTGTTTATTGTTGTAGGTCAATTAGGTTTTCCTTCTACCGGGTAGTGATCTTTTGTTTGTTTTGGCTTTACCTGCTCCTGAAGAACACGCTTCATTTCTTTTTCTTTTGGAGCTGTTTGTTTAGGATTCTTTTTGCACTGTATTTATCACTTATTGTAAATAAATGTATTGGAAATCTTACTTTGTGTATTGTGTGCTGGGACTCAGATAGGTTAACTTTTCTTTGTCGCTGTTCATTTTTGCTTTAAAGTTACTTTTCCCTTTTGCCCCTAGAAAATGAATTGGCAACGTAACAGTGGTATTGTGTAATTATTCGAATAGAATTGAGTCTTTTCTCTCTGTTTTGCATGCGTCTTCATAATCATTATTGTTGTTGTTGTTATTATAGAATTTTGATTTATTTTTGCCTCTGTCACAGTGTTTCTTAACCTGAATTAGCACTGTTCATAGGCAACACCAATAGGTCACACAAAATAAACATATGACCACTGGTGTACAGTATACATTACTTGGACTATTTAAATGTATTATTAAATAAAGAAAAAAAGATCGTCGCGCTGTGAAGGCAGTATACCTGCCCAGATCAGCCGATCCTTTCTAGCGATCAATGGGGAGGTGCCTGACAGTTCACATTCAACGACAATAGTAGAAGGCGCTCGGCGGCTATTTATACCATAGCGTGGACCTATCTTTCACTTCGATGGTAACTAAAAAAAAAATTCAAACTGCGATTTCTCACGATGGATATCCTCGCGCGATCGAGTGTAGATTGTGTTAAACACGATAAGAACAAAAAATTCTGCGTTTATTCCTTAAAACAGTCGTTTTTTCCCATATTGCTTCTCCTTTGCAGCTGCCATTGGCGCACGTCACGATTATAAGCGCCTCCTATTGGCGTAGGTAATGTTTACGGCACGATTATCAAGTATGTGAGGCGAACGCAACGGAATAGTCAAGTTAACCATAAATTAACATGGTGAGTAACATTTTATAAACAATATTGTCAATATTGTTTGTTTTCCCTCTATTTTGCTGATGAGAATTTCAAAATAAAGCCCTACCAGAGTCTCAATGCAACAACAGACAGTGATTGAACCGTGAATTTTGTGAACCGTTACATAATCCTATATAATTATAAAGTCAATTGTTATTATACTTTACAATATTACTGTTTGTTGTTGTATTTTTCAAAACTTGAAGTGTGTGTGTGTGTGTGTGTGTGTGTGTGTGTGTGTGTGTCAGGTGGATTTTTTTCATGTTTTTGAAATAAGTCTCTTGCTGCTCCCCCAGCCTGCATTTATTTGATTAAAATATAGTAGCCTAGGCTGTAAACTACAGTATTGTGATATATTATTACAATTTTATATAACAGTTTCTATTTGGACATATATTAAAAGTATTATTTTTATTTTTTCCCCCTGATTTCTAATTGTGACGATCTCATAGCTTTATTTATGAAATTGTAAATGCAGTGAAAATACATTAATGCCACTTCTGTGTATGCACTGCAAAGATGGATTTTCCTTTAATGATTTAATTTGACTGGTGGACGTGTTTGCATTTGTGTTTTATAATGTGTAAGTGTCATTCATTGATTTATTGAGTGTGTGTGTGTGTGTGTGTGTGCGCGCGCGCTGCCAATGGACCCAACGGCCTGCTGGGAGTTGTAGTTTTGTTGTATGTTTTGTCCAATTTTCTTGTGCTCCTCCCTGTCCTAATCTAGGTGATGGGACCTACCAGCTGTTCCTCATCAATGGCAAGAGGATCCAGTATTTAAGCAGAGCCGGAGAGAGAGAGAGACTGGGAGAGATTTCTTCTCCCAAGAGCCTGAGGCTGTTGTGTGACCAGACTCGGAGTGTTGCTCTTGTTGGTGTATGTTAAGCTTAAGTGTGTTGTTACGCTTAAATGTGGTGTTACGGCTGTAGTGGCAGCTTTGGTGTGTTAAGCTTAAACCAAGGTCAACTTAAATGTCTTGTGGCTGTAGTGTACAGCTTTGAATTGCTTGCCCATTGTTGAGTGTTGGAGCAGTATGGGAGTGGGTGCCATTTTTCTTTTCTCATTTTCTCCTGTTTTTTTTTTTTTTTGTTAGTTAGGAAGTAAGGTAAGAAGTCCTGTTGTTTATTTGTGTTTATTGTTGTAGGTCAATTAGGTTTTCCTTCTACCGGGTAGTGATCTTTTGTTTGTTTTGGCTTTACCTGCTCCTGAAGAACACGCTTCATTTCTTTTTCTTTTGGAGCTGTTTGTTTAGGATTCTTTTTGCACTGTATTTATCACTTATTGTAAATAAATGTATTGGAAATCTTACTTTGTGTATTGTGTGCTGGGACTCAGATAGGTTAACTTTTCTTTGTCGCTGTTCATTTTTGCTTTAAAGTTACTTTTCCCTTTTGCCCCTAGAAAATGAATTGGCAACGTAACAGTGGTATTGTGTAATTATTCGAATAGAATTGAGTCTTTTCTCTCTGTTTTGCATGCGTCTTCATAATCATTATTGTTGTTGTTGTTATTATAGAATTTTGATTTATTTTTGCCTCTGTCACAGTGTTTCTTAACCTGAATTAGCACTGTTCATAGGCAACACCAATAGGTCACACAAAATAAACATATGACCACTGGTGTACAGTATACATTACTTGGACTATTTAAATGTATTATTAAATAAAGAAAAAAAGATCGTCGCGCTGTGAAGGCAGTATACCTGCCCAGATCAGCCGATCCTTTCTAGCGATCAATGGGGAGGTGCCTGACAGTTCACATTCAACGACAATAGTAGAAGGCGCTCGGCGGCTATTTATACCATAGCGTGGACCTATCTTTCACTTCGATGGTAACTAAAAAAAAAATTCAAACTGCGATTTCTCACGATGGATATCCTCGCGCGATCGAGTGTAGATTGTGTTAAACACGATAAGAACAAAAAATTCTGCGTTTATTCCTTAAAACAGTCGTTTTTTCCCATATTGCTTCTCCTTTGCAGCTGCCATTGGCGCACGTCACGATTATAAGCGCCTCCTATTGGCGTAGGTAATGTTTACGGCACGATTATCAAGTATGTGAGGCGAACGCAACGGAATAGTCAAGTTAACCATAAATTAACATGGTGAGTAACATTTTATAAACAATATTGTCAATATTGTTTGTTTTCCCTCTATTTTGCTGATGAGAATTTCAAAATAAAGCCCTACCAGAGTCTCAATGCAACAACAGACAGTGATTGAACCGTGAATTTTGTGAACCGTTACATAATCCTATATAATTATAAAGTCAATTGTTATTATACTTTACAATATTACTGTTTGTTGTTGTATTTTTCAAAACTTGAAACGTGTGTGTGTGTGTGTGTGTGTGTGTGTGTGTGTGTGTGTGTGTGTGTCAGGTGGATTTTTTTCATGTTTTTGAAATAAGTCTCTTGCTGCTCCCCCAGCCTGCATTTATTTGATTAAAATATAGTAGCCTAGGCTGTAAACTACAGTATTGTGATATATTATTACAATTTTATATAACAGTTTCTATTTGGACATATATTAAAAGTATTATTTTTATTTTTTCCCCCTGATTTCTAATTGTGACGATCTCATAGCTTTATTTATGAAATTGTAAATGCAGTGAAAATACATTAATGCCACTTCTGTGTATGCACTGCAAAGATGGATTTTCCTTTAATGATTTAATTTGACTGGTGGACGTGTTTGCATTTGTGTTTTATAATGTGTAAGTGTCATTCATTGATTTATTGAGTGTGTGTGTGTGTGTGTGTGCGCGCGCTGCCAATGGACCCAACGGCCTGCTGGGAGTTGTAGTTTTGTTGTATGTTTTGTCCAATTTTCTTGTGCTCCTCCCTGTCCTAATCTAGGTGATGGGACCTACCAGCTGTTCCTCATCAATGGCAAGAGGATCCAGTATTTAAGCAGAGCCGGAGAGAGAGAGAGACTGGGAGAGATTTCTTCTCCCAAGAGCCTGAGGCTGTTGTGTGACCAGACTCGGAGTGTTGCTCTTGTTGGTGTATGTTAAGCTTAAGTGTGTTGTTACGCTTAAATGTGGTGTTACGGCTGTAGTGGCAGCTTTGGTGTGTTAAGCTTAAACCAAGGTCAACTTAAATGTCTTGTGGCTGTAGTGTACAGCTTTGAATTGCTTGCCCATTGTTGAGTGTTGGAGCAGTATGGGAGTGGGTGCCATTTTTCTTTTCTCATTTTCTCCTGTTTTTTTTTTTTTTTGTTAGTTAGGAAGTAAGGTAAGAAGTCCTGTTGTTTATTTGTGTTTATTGTTGTAGGTCAATTAGGTTTTCCTTCTACCGGGTAGTGATCTTTTGTTTGTTTTTGGCTTTACCTGCTCCTGAAGAACACGCTTCATTTCTTTTTCTTTTGGAGCTGTTTGTTTAGGATTCTTTTTGCACTGTATTTATCACTTATTGTAAATAAATGTATTGGAAATCTTACTTTGTGTATTGTGTGCTGGGACTCAGATAGGTTAACTTTTCTTTGTCGCTGTTCATTTTTGCTTTAAAGTTACTTTTCCCTTTTGCCCCTAGAAAATGAATTGGCAACGTAACAGTGGTATTGTGTAATTATTCGAATAGAATTGAGTCTTTTCTCTCTGTTTTGCATGCGTCTTCATAATCATTATTGTTGTTGTTGTTATTATAGAATTTTGATTTATTTTTGCCTCTGTCACAGTGTTTCTTAACCTGAATTAGCACTGTTCATAGGCAACACCAATAGGTCACACAAAATAAACATATGACCACTGGTGTACAGTATACATTACTTGGACTATTTAAATGTATTATTAAATAAAGAAAAAAAGATCGTCGCGCTGTGAAGGCAGTATACCTGCCCAGATCAGCCGATCCTTTCTAGCGATCAATGGGGAGGTGCCTGACAGTTCACATTCAACGACAATAGTAGAAGGCGCTCGGCGGCTATTTATACCATAGCGTGGACCTATCTTTCACTTCGATGGTAACTAAAAAAAAAATTCAAACTGCGATTTCTCACGATGGATATCCTCGCGCGATCGAGTGTAGATTGTGTTAAACACGATAAGAACAAAAAATTCTGCGTTTATTCCTTAAAACAGTCGTTTTTTCCCATATTGCTTCTCCTTTGCAGCTGCCATTGGCGCACGTCACGATTATAAGCGCCTCCTATTGGCGTAGGTAATGTTTACGGCACGATTATCAAGTATGTGAGGCGAACGCAACGGAATAGTCAAGTTAACCATAAATTAACATGGTGAGTAACATTTTATAAACAATATTGTCAATATTGTTTGTTTTCCCTCTATTTTGCTGATGAGAATTTCAAAATAAAGCCCTACCAGAGTCTCAATGCAACAACAGACAGTGATTGAACCGTGAATTTTGTGAACCGTTACATAATCCTATATAATTATAAAGTCAATTGTTATTATACTTTACAATATTACTGTTTGTTGTTGTATTTTTCAAAACTTGAAACGTGTGTGTGTGTGTGTGTGTGTGTGTGTGTGTGTGTGTGTGTGTGTCAGGTGGATTTTTTTCATGTTTTTGAAATAAGTCTCTTGCTGCTCCCCCAGCCTGCATTTATTTGATTAAAATATAGTAGCCTAGGCTGTAAACTACAGTATTGTGATATATTATTACAATTTTATATAACAGTTTCTATTTGGACATATATTAAAAGTATTATTTTTATTTTTTCCCCCTGATTTCTAATTGTGACGATCTCATAGCTTTATTTATGAAATTGTAAATGCAGTGAAAATACATTAATGCCACTTCTGTGTATGCACTGCAAAGATGGATTTTCCTTTAATGATTTAATTTGACTGGTGGACGTGTTTGCATTTGTGTTTTATAATGTGTAAGTGTCATTCATTGATTTATTGAGTGTGTGTGTGTGTGTGTGCGCGCGCTGCCAATGGACCCAACGGCCTGCTGGGAGTTGTAGTTTTGTTGTATGTTTTGTCCAATTTTCTTGTGCTCCTCCCTGTCCTAATCTAGGTGATGGGACCTACCAGCTGTTCCTCATCAATGGCAAGAGGATCCAGTATTTAAGCAGAGCCGGAGAGAGAGAGAGACTGGGAGAGATTTCTTCTCCCAAGAGCCTGAGGCTGTTGTGTGACCAGACTCGGAGTGTTGCTCTTGTTGGTGTATGTTAAGCTTAAGTGTGTTGTTACGCTTAAATGTGGTGTTACGGCTGTAGTGGCAGCTTTGGTGTGTTAAGCTTAAACCAAGGTCAACTTAAATGTCTTGTGGCTGTAGTGTACAGCTTTGAATTGCTTGCCCATTGTTGAGTGTTGGAGCAGTATGGGAGTGGGTGCCATTTTTCTTTTCTCATTTTCTCCTGTTTTTTTTTTTTTTTGTTAGTTAGGAAGTAAGGTAAGAAGTCCTGTTGTTTATTTGTGTTTATTGTTGTAGGTCAATTAGGTTTTCCTTCTACCGGGTAGTGATCTTTTGTTTGTTTTGGCTTTACCTGCTCCTGAAGAACACGCTTCATTTCTTTTTCTTTTGGAGCTGTTTGTTTAGGATTCTTTTTGCACTGTATTTATCACTTATTGTAAATAAATGTATTGGAAATCTTACTTTGTGTATTGTGTGCTGGGACTCAGATAGGTTAACTTTTCTTTGTCGCTGTTCATTTTTGCTTTAAAGTTACTTTTCCCTTTTGCCCCTAGAAAATGAATTGGCAACGTAACAGTGGTATTGTGTAATTATTCGAATAGAATTGAGTCTTTTCTCTCTGTTTTGCATGCGTCTTCATAATCATTATTGTTGTTGTTGTTATTATAGAATTTTGATTTATTTTTGCCTCTGTCACAGTGTTTCTTAACCTGAATTAGCACTGTTCATAGGCAACACCAATAGGTCACACAAAATAAACATATGACCACTGGTGTACAGTATACATTACTTGGACTATTTAAATGTATTATTAAATAAAGAAAAAAAGATCGTCGCGCTGTGAAGGCAGTATACCTGCCCAGATCAGCCGATCCTTTCTAGCGATCAATGGGGAGGTGCCTGACAGTTCACATTCAACGACAATAGTAGAAGGCGCTCGGCGGCTATTTATACCATAGCGTGGACCTATCTTTCACTTCGATGGTAACTAAAAAAAAAATTCAAACTGCGATTTCTCACGATGGATATCCTCGCGCGATCGAGTGTAGATTGTGTTAAACACGATAAGAACAAAAAATTCTGCGTTTATTCCTTAAAACAGTCGTTTTTTCCCATATTGCTTCTCCTTTGCAGCTGCCATTGGCGCACGTCACGATTATAAGCGCCTCCTATTGGCGTAGGTAATGTTTACGGCACGATTATCAAGTATGTGAGGCGAACGCAACGGAATAGTCAAGTTAACCATAAATTAACATGGTGAGTAACATTTTATAAACAATATTGTCAATATTGTTTGTTTTCCCTCTATTTTGCTGATGAGAATTTCAAAATAAAGCCCTACCAGAGTCTCAATGCAACAACAGACAGTGATTGAACCGTGAATTTTGTGAACCGTTACATAATCCTATATAATTATAAAGTCAATTGTTATTATACTTTACAATATTACTGTTTGTTGTTGTATTTTTCAAAACTTGAAACGTGTGTGTGTGTGTGTGTGTGTGTGTGTGTGTGTGTGTGTGTGTGTGTGTCAGGTGGATTTTTTTCATGTTTTTGAAATAAGTCTCTTGCTGCTCCCCCAGCCTGCATTTATTTGATTAAAATATAGTAGCCTAGGCTGTAAACTACAGTATTGTGATATATTATTACAATTTT
Source organism: Leuciscus leuciscus (assembly GCF_965113295.1). Classification (NCBI taxonomy): domain Eukaryota; kingdom Metazoa; phylum Chordata; class Actinopteri; order Cypriniformes; family Leuciscidae; genus Leuciscus; species Leuciscus leuciscus. The sequence continues at coordinate 3,915,013 of NC_138742.1, forward strand.
ATATAACAGTTTCTATTTGGACATATATTAAAAGTATTATTTTTATTTTTTCCCCCTGATTTCTAATTGTGACGATCTCATAGCTTTATTTATGAAATTGTAAATGCAGTGAAAATACATTAATGCCACTTCTGTGTATGCACTGCAAAGATGGATTTTCCTTTAATGATTTAATTTGACTGGTGGACGTGTTTGCATTTGTGTTTTATAATGTGTAAGTGTCATTCATTGATTTATTGAGTGTGTGTGTGTGTGTGTGTGCGCGCGCTGCCAATGGACCCAACGGCCTGCTGGGAGTTGTAGTTTTGTTGTATGTTTTGTCCAATTTTCTTGTGCTCCTCCCTGTCCTAATCTAGGTGATGGGACCTACCAGCTGTTCCTCATCAATGGCAAGAGGATCCAGTATTTAAGCAGAGCCGGAGAGAGAGAGAGACTGGGAGAGATTTCTTCTCCCAAGAGCCTGAGGCTGTTGTGTGACCAGACTCGGAGTGTTGCTCTTGTTGGTGTATGTTAAGCTTAAGTGTGTTGTTACGCTTAAATGTGGTGTTACGGCTGTAGTGGCAGCTTTGGTGTGTTAAGCTTAAACCAAGGTCAACTTAAATGTCTTGTGGCTGTAGTGTACAGCTTTGAATTGCTTGCCCATTGTTGAGTGTTGGAGCAGTATGGGAGTGGGTGCCATTTTTCTTTTCTCATTTTCTCCTGTTTTTTTTTTTTTTTGTTAGTTAGGAAGTAAGGTAAGAAGTCCTGTTGTTTATTTGTGTTTATTGTTGTAGGTCAATTAGGTTTTCCTTCTACCGGGTAGTGATCTTTTGTTTGTTTTGGCTTTACCTGCTCCTGAAGAACACGCTTCATTTCTTTTTCTTTTGGAGCTGTTTGTTTAGGATTCTTTTTGCACTGTATTTATCACTTATTGTAAATAAATGTATTGGAAATCTTACTTTGTGTATTGTGTGCTGGGACTCAGATAGGTTAACTTTTCTTTGTCGCTGTTCATTTTTGCTTTAAAGTTACTTTTCCCTTTTGCCCCTAGAAAATGAATTGGCAACGTAACAGTGGTATTGTGTAATTATTCGAATAGAATTGAGTCTTTTCTCTCTGTTTTGCATGCGTCTTCATAATCATTATTGTTGTTGTTGTTATTATAGAATTTTGATTTATTTTTGCCTCTGTCACAGTGTTTCTTAACCTGAATTAGCACTGTTCATAGGCAACACCAATAGGTCACACAAAATAAACATATGACCACTGGTGTACAGTATACATTACTTGGACTATTTAAATGTATTATTAAATAAAGAAAAAAAGATCGTCGCGCTGTGAAGGCAGTATACCTGCCCAGATCAGCCGATCCTTTCTAGCGATCAATGGGGAGGTGCCTGACAGTTCACATTCAACGACAATAGTAGAAGGCGCTCGGCGGCTATTTATACCATAGCGTGGACCTATCTTTCACTTCGATGGTAACTAAAAAAAAAATTCAAACTGCGATTTCTCACGATGGATATCCTCGCGCGATCGAGTGTAGATTGTGTTAAACACGATAAGAACAAAAAATTCTGCGTTTATTCCTTAAAACAGTCGTTTTTTCCCATATTGCTTCTCCTTTGCAGCTGCCATTGGCGCACGTCACGATTATAAGCGCCTCCTATTGGCGTAGGTAATGTTTACGGCACGATTATCAAGTATGTGAGGCGAACGCAACGGAATAGTCAAGTTAACCATAAATTAACATGGTGAGTAACATTTTATAAACAATATTGTCAATATTGTTTGTTTTCCCTCTATTTTGCTGATGAGAATTTCAAAATAAAGCCCTACCAGAGTCTCAATGCAACAACAGACAGTGATTGAACCGTGAATTTTGTGAACCGTTACATAATCCTATATAATTATAAAGTCAATTGTTATTATACTTTACAATATTACTGTTTGTTGTTGTATTTTTCAAAACTTGAAACGTGTGTGTGTGTGTGTGTGTGTGTGTGTGTGTGTGTGTGTGTGTGTGTGTCAGGTGGATTTTTTTCATGTTTTTGAAATAAGTCTCTTGCTGCTCCCCCAGCCTGCATTTATTTGATTAAAATATAGTAGCCTAGGCTGTAAACTACAGTATTGTGATATATTATTACAATTTTATATAACAGTTTCTATTTGGACATATATTAAAAGTATTATTTTTATTTTTTCCCCCTGATTTCTAATTGTGACGATCTCATAGCTTTATTTATGAAATTGTAAATGCAGTGAAAATACATTAATGCCACTTCTGTGTATGCACTGCAAAGATGGATTTTCCTTTAATGATTTAATTTGACTGGTGGACGTGTTTGCATTTGTGTTTTATAATGTGTAAGTGTCATTCATTGATTTATTGAGTGTGTGTGTGTGTGTGCGCGCGCTGCCAATGGACCCAACGGCCTGCTGGGAGTTGTAGTTTTGTTGTATGTTTTGTCCAATTTTCTTGTGCTCCTCCCTGTCCTAATCTAGGTGATGGGACCTACCAGCTGTTCCTCATCAATGGCAAGAGGATCCAGTATTTAAGCAGAGCCGGAGAGAGAGAGAGACTGGGAGAGATTTCTTCTCCCAAGAGCCTGAGGCTGTTGTGTGACCAGACTCGGAGTGTTGCTCTTGTTGGTGTATGTTAAGCTTAAGTGTGTTGTTACGCTTAAATGTGGTGTTACGGCTGTAGTGGCAGCTTTGGTGTGTTAAGCTTAAACCAAGGTCAACTTAAATGTCTTGTGGCTGTAGTGTACAGCTTTGAATTGCTTGCCCATTGTTGAGTGTTGGAGCAGTATGGGAGTGGGTGCCATTTTTCTTTTCTCATTTTCTCCTGTTTTTTTTTTTTTTTGTTAGTTAGGAAGTAAGGTAAGAAGTCCTGTTGTTTATTTGTGTTTATTGTTGTAGGTCAATTAGGTTTTCCTTCTACCGGGTAGTGATCTTTTGTTTGTTTTGGCTTTACCTGCTCCTGAAGAACACGCTTCATTTCTTTTTCTTTTGGAGCTGTTTGTTTAGGATTCTTTTTGCACTGTATTTATCACTTATTGTAAATAAATGTATTGGAAATCTTACTTTGTGTATTGTGTGCTGGGACTCAGATAGGTTAACTTTTCTTTGTCGCTGTTCATTTTTGCTTTAAAGTTACTTTTCCCTTTTGCCCCTAGAAAATGAATTGGCAACGTAACAGTGGTATTGTGTAATTATTCGAATAGAATTGAGTCTTTTCTCTCTGTTTTGCATGCGTCTTCATAATCATTATTGTTGTTGTTGTTATTATAGAATTTTGATTTATTTTTGCCTCTGTCACAGTGTTTCTTAACCTGAATTAGCACTGTTCATAGGCAACACCAATAGGTCACACAAAATAAACATATGACCACTGGTGTACAGTATACATTACTTGGACTATTTAAATGTATTATTAAATAAAGAAAAAAAGATCGTCGCGCTGTGAAGGCAGTATACCTGCCCAGATCAGCCGATCCTTTCTAGCGATCAATGGGGAGGTGCCTGACAGTTCACATTCAACGACAATAGTAGAAGGCGCTCGGCGGCTATTTATACCATAGCGTGGACCTATCTTTCACTTCGATGGTAACTAAAAAAAAAATTCAAACTGCGATTTCTCACGATGGATATCCTCGCGCGATCGAGTGTAGATTGTGTTAAACACGATAAGAACAAAAAATTCTGCGTTTATTCCTTAAAACAGTCGTTTTTTCCCATATTGCTTCTCCTTTGCAGCTGCCATTGGCGCACGTCACGATTATAAGCGCCTCCTATTGGCGTAGGTAATGTTTACGGCACGATTATCAAGTATGTGAGGCGAACGCAACGGAATAGTCAAGTTAACCATAAATTAACATGGTGAGTAACATTTTATAAACAATATTGTCAATATTGTTTGTTTTCCCTCTATTTTGCTGATGAGAATTTCAAAATAAAGCCCTACCAGAGTCTCAATGCAACAACAGACAGTGATTGAACCGTGAATTTTGTGAACCGTTACATAATCCTATATAATTATAAAGTCAATTGTTATTATACTTTACAATATTACTGTTTGTTGTTGTATTTTTCAAAACTTGAAACGTGTGTGTGTGTGTGTGTGTGTGTGTGTGTGTGTGTGTGTGTGTGTGTGTCAGGTGGATTTTTTTCATGTTTTTGAAATAAGTCTCTTGCTGCTCCCCCAGCCTGCATTTATTTGATTAAAATATAGTAGCCTAGGCTGTAAACTACAGTATTGTGATATATTATTACAATTTTATATAACAGTTTCTATTTGGACATATATTAAAAGTATTATTTTTATTTTTTCCCCCTGATTTCTAATTGTGACGATCTCATAGCTTTATTTATGAAATTGTAAATGCAGTGAAAATACATTAATGCCACTTCTGTGTATGCACTGCAAAGATGGATTTTCCTTTAATGATTTAATTTGACTGGTGGACGTGTTTGCATTTGTGTTTTATAATGTGTAAGTGTCATTCATTGATTTATTGAGTGTGTGTGTGTGTGTGTGCGCGCGCTGCCAATGGACCCAACGGCCTGCTGGGAGTTGTAGTTTTGTTGTATGTTTTGTCCAATTTTCTTGTGCTCCTCCCTGTCCTAATCTAGGTGATGGGACCTACCAGCTGTTCCTCATCAATGGCAAGAGGATCCAGTATTTAAGCAGAGCCGGAGAGAGAGAGAGACTGGGAGAGATTTCTTCTCCCAAGAGCCTGAGGCTGTTGTGTGACCAGACTCGGAGTGTTGCTCTTGTTGGTGTATGTTAAGCTTAAGTGTGTTGTTACGCTTAAATGTGGTGTTACGGCTGTAGTGGCAGCTTTGGTGTGTTAAGCTTAAACCAAGGTCAACTTAAATGTCTTGTGGCTGTAGTGTACAGCTTTGAATTGCTTGCCCATTGTTGAGTGTTGGAGCAGTATGGGAGTGGGTGCCATTTTTCTTTTCTCATTTTCTCCTGTTTTTTTTTTTTTTTGTTAGTTAGGAAGTAAGGTAAGAAGTCCTGTTGTTTATTTGTGTTTATTGTTGTAGGTCAATTAGGTTTTCCTTCTACCGGGTAGTGATCTTTTGTTTGTTTTGGCTTTACCTGCTCCTGAAGAACACGCTTCATTTCTTTTTCTTTTGGAGCTGTTTGTTTAGGATTCTTTTTGCACTGTATTTATCACTTATTGTAAATAAATGTATTGGAAATCTTACTTTGTGTATTGTGTGCTGGGACTCAGATAGGTTAACTTTTCTTTGTCGCTGTTCATTTTTGCTTTAAAGTTACTTTTCCCTTTTGCCCCTAGAAAATGAATTGGCAACGTAACAGTGGTATTGTGTAATTATTCGAATAGAATTGAGTCTTTTCTCTCTGTTTTGCATGCGTCTTCGTCTTCATAATCATTATTGTTGTTGTTGTTATTATAGAATTTTGATTTATTTTTGCCTCTGTCACAGTGTTTCTTAACCTGAATTAGCACTGTTCATAGGCAACACCAATAGGTCACACAAAATAAACATATGACCACTGGTGTACAGTATACATTACTTGGACTATTTAAATGTATTATTAAATAAAGAAAAAAAGATCGTCGCGCTGTGAAGGCAGTATACCTGCCCAGATCAGCCGATCCTTTCTAGCGATCAATGGGGAGGTGCCTGACAGTTCACATTCAACGACAATAGTAGAAGGCGCTCGGCGGCTATTTATACCATAGCGTGGACCTATCTTTCACTTCGATGGTAACTAAAAAAAAAATTCAAACTGCGATTTCTCACGATGGATATCCTCGCGCGATCGAGTGTAGATTGTGTTAAACACGATAAGAACAAAAAATTCTGCGTTTATTCCTTAAAACAGTCGTTTTTTCCCATATTGCTTCTCCTTTGCAGCTGCCATTGGCGCACGTCACGATTATAAGCGCCTCCTATTGGCGTAGGTAATGTTTACGGCACGATTATCAAGTATGTGAGGCGAACGCAACGGAATAGTCAAGTTAACCATAAATTAACATGGTGAGTAACATTTTATAAACAATATTGTCAATATTGTTTGTTTTCCCTCTATTTTGCTGATGAGAATTTCAAAATAAAGCCCTACCAGAGTCTCAATGCAACAACAGACAGTGATTGAACCGTGAATTTTGTGAACCGTTACATAATCCTATATAATTATAAAGTCAATTGTTATTATACTTTACAATATTACTGTTTGTTGTTGTATTTTTCAAAACTTGAAGTGTGTGTGTGTGTGTGTGTGTGTGTGTGTGTGTGTGTGTGTGTGTGTCAGGTGGATTTTTTTCATGTTTTTGAAATAAGTCTCTTGCTGCTCCCCCAGCCTGCATTTATTTGATTAAAATATAGTAGCCTAGGCTGTAAACTACAGTATTGTGATATATTATTACAATTTTATATAACAGTTTCTATTTGGACATATATTAAAAGTATTATTTTTATTTTTTCCCCCTGATTTCTAATTGTGACGATCTCATAGCTTTATTTATGAAATTGTAAATGCAGTGAAAATACATTAATGCCACTTCTGTGTATGCACTGCAAAGATGGATTTTCCTTTAATGATTTAATTTGACTGGTGGACGTGTTTGCATTTGTGTTTTATAATGTGTAAGTGTCATTCATTGATTTATTGAGTGTGTGTGTGTGTGTGCGCGCGCTGCCAATGGACCCAACGGCCTGCTGGGAGTTGTAGTTTTGTTGTATGTTTTGTCCAATTTTCTTGTGCTCCTCCCTGTCCTAATCTAGGTGATGGGACCTACCAGCTGTTCCTCATCAATGGCAAGAGGATCCAGTATTTAAGCAGAGCCGGAGAGAGAGAGAGACTGGGAGAGATTTCTTCTCCCAAGAGCCTGAGGCTGTTGTGTGACCAGACTCGGAGTGTTGCTCTTGTTGGTGTATGTTAAGCTTAAGTGTGTTGTTACGCTTAAATGTGGTGTTACGGCTGTAGTGGCAGCTTTGGTGTGTTAAGCTTAAACCAAGGTCAACTTAAATGTCTTGTGGCTGTAGTGTACAGCTTTGAATTGCTTGCCCATTGTTGAGTGTTGGAGCAGTATGGGAGTGGGTGCCATTTTTCTTTTCTCATTTTCTCCTGTTTTTTTTTTTTTTTGTTAGTTAGGAAGTAAGGTAAGAAGTCCTGTTGTTTATTTGTGTTTATTGTTGTAGGTCAATTAGGTTTTCCTTCTACCGGGTAGTGATCTTTTGTTTGTTTTGGCTTTACCTGCTCCTGAAGAACACGCTTCATTTCTTTTTCTTTTGGAGCTGTTTGTTTAGGATTCTTTTTGCACTGTATTTATCACTTATTGTAAATAAATGTATTGGAAATCTTACTTTGTGTATTGTGTGCTGGGACTCAGATAGGTTAACTTTTCTTTGTCGCTGTTCATTTTTGCTTTAAAGTTACTTTTCCCTTTTGCCCCTAGAAAATGAATTGGCAACGTAACAGTGGTATTGTGTAATTATTCGAATAGAATTGAGTCTTTTCTCTCTGTTTTGCATGCGTCTTCATAATCATTATTGTTGTTGTTGTTATTATAGAATTTTGATTTATTTTTGCCTCTGTCACAGTGTTTCTTAACCTGAATTAGCACTGTTCATAGGCAACACCAATAGGTCACACAAAATAAACATATGACCACTGGTGTACAGTATACATTACTTGGACTATTTAAATGTATTATTAAATAAAGAAAAAAAGATCGTCGCGCTGTGAAGGCAGTATACCTGCCCAGATCAGCCGATCCTTTCTAGCGATCAATGGGGAGGTGCCTGACAGTTCACATTCAACGACAATAGTAGAAGGCGCTCGGCGGCTATTTATACCATAGCGTGGACCTATCTTTCACTTCGATGGTAACTAAAAAAAAAATTCAAACTGCGATTTCTCACGATGGATATCCTCGCGCGATCGAGTGTAGATTGTGTTAAACACGATAAGAACAAAAAATTCTGCGTTTATTCCTTAAAACAGTCGTTTTTTCCCATATTGCTTCTCCTTTGCAGCTGCCATTGGCGCACGTCACGATTATAAGCGCCTCCTATTGGCGTAGGTAATGTTTACGGCACGATTATCAAGTATGTGAGGCGAACGCAACGGAATAGTCAAGTTAACCATAAATTAACATGGTGAGTAACATTTTATAAACAATATTGTCAATATTGTTTGTTTTCCCTCTATTTTGCTGATGAGAATTTCAAAATAAAGCCCTACCAGAGTCTCAATGCAACAACAGACAGTGATTGAACCGTGAATTTTGTGAACCGTTACATAATCCTATATAATTATAAAGTCAATTGTTATTATACTTTACAATATTACTGTTTGTTGTTGTATTTTTCAAAACTTGAAACGTGTGTGTGTGTGTGTGTGTGTGTGTGTGTGTGTGTGTGTGTGTGTGTGTCAGGTGGATTTTTTTCATGTTTTTGAAATAAGTCTCTTGCTGCTCCCCCAGCCTGCATTTATTTGATTAAAATATAGTAGCCTAGGCTGTAAACTACAGTATTGTGATATATTATTACAATTTTATATAACAGTTTCTATTTGGACATATATTAAAAGTATTATTTTTATTTTTTCCCCCTGATTTCTAATTGTGACGATCTCATAGCTTTATTTATGAAATTGTAAATGCAGTGAAAATACATTAATGCCACTTCTGTGTATGCACTGCAAAGATGGATTTTCCTTTAATGATTTAATTTGACTGGTGGACGTGTTTGCATTTGTGTTTTATAATGTGTAAGTGTCATTCATTGATTTATTGAGTGTGTGTGTGTGTGTGTGCGCGCGCTGCCAATGGACCCAACGGCCTGCTGGGAGTTGTAGTTTTGTTGTATGTTTTGTCCAATTTTCTTGTGCTCCTCCCTGTCCTAATCTAGGTGATGGGACCTACCAGCTGTTCCTCATCAATGGCAAGAGGATCCAGTATTTAAGCAGAGCCGGAGAGAGAGAGAGACTGGGAGAGATTTCTTCTCCCAAGAGCCTGAGGCTGTTGTGTGACCAGACTCGGAGTGTTGCTCTTGTTGGTGTATGTTAAGCTTAAGTGTGTTGTTACGCTTAAATGTGGTGTTACGGCTGTAGTGGCAGCTTTGGTGTGTTAAGCTTAAACCAAGGTCAACTTAAATGTCTTGTGGCTGTAGTGTACAGCTTTGAATTGCTTGCCCATTGTTGAGTGTTGGAGCAGTATGGGAGTGGGTGCCATTTTTCTTTTCTCATTTTCTCCTGTTTTTTTTTTTTTTTGTTAGTTAGGAAGTAAGGTAAGAAGTCCTGTTGTTTATTTGTGTTTATTGTTGTAGGTCAATTAGGTTTTCCTTCTACCGGGTAGTGATCTTTTGTTTGTTTTGGCTTTACCTGCTCCTGAAGAACACGCTTCATTTCTTTTTCTTTTGGAGCTGTTTGTTTAGGATTCTTTTTGCACTGTATTTATCACTTATTGTAAATAAATGTATTGGAAATCTTACTTTGTGTATTGTGTGCTGGGACTCAGATAGGTTAACTTTTCTTTGTCGCTGTTCATTTTTGCTTTAAAGTTACTTTTCCCTTTTGCCCCTAGAAAATGAATTGGCAACGTAACAGTGGTATTGTGTAATTATTCGAATAGAATTGAGTCTTTTCTCTCTGTTTTGCATGCGTCTTCATAATCATTATTGTTGTTGTTGTTATTATAGAATTTTGATTTATTTTTGCCTCTGTCACAGTGTTTCTTAACCTGAATTAGCACTGTTCATAGGCAACACCAATAGGTCACACAAAATAAACATATGACCACTGGTGTACAGTATACATTACTTGGACTATTTAAATGTATTATTAAATAAAGAAAAAAAGATCGTCGCGCTGTGAAGGCAGTATACCTGCCCAGATCAGCCGATCCTTTCTAGCGATCAATGGGGAGGTGCCTGACAGTTCACATTCAACGACAATAGTAGAAGGCGCTCGGCGGCTATTTATACCATAGCGTGGACCTATCTTTCACTTCGATGGTTACTAAAAAAAAAATTCAAACTGCGATTTCTCACGATGGATATCCTCGCGCGATCGAGTGTAGATTGTGTTAAACACGATAAGAACAAAAAATTCTGCGTTTATTCCTTAAAACAGTCGTTTTTTCCCATATTGCTTCTCCTTTGCAGCTGCCATTGGCGCACGTCACGATTATAAGCGCCTCCTATTGGCGTAGGTAATGTTTACGGCACGATTATCAAGTATGTGAGGCGAACGCAACGGAATAGTCAAGTTAACCATAAATTAACATGGTGAGTAACATTTTATAAACAATATTGTCAATATTGTTTGTTTTCCCTCTATTTTGCTGATGAGAATTTCAAAATAAAGCCCTACCAGAGTCTCAATGCAACAACAGACAGTGATTGAACCGTGAATTTTGTGAACCGTTACATAATCCTATATAATTATAAAGTCAATTGTTATTATACTTTACAATATTACTGTTTGTTGTTGTATTTTTCAAAACTTGAAACGTGTGTGTGTGTGTGTGTGTGTGTGTGTGTGTGTGTGTGTGTGTGTGTGTCAGGTGGATTTTTTTCATGTTTTTGAAATAAGTCTCTTGCTGCTCCCCCAGCCTGCATTTATTTGATTAAAATATAGTAGCCTAGGCTGTAAACTACAGTATTGTGATATATTATTACAATTTTATATAACAGTTTCTATTTGGACATATATTAAAAGTATTATTTTTATTTTTTCCCCCTGATTTCTAATTGTGACGATCTCATAGCTTTATTTATGAAATTGTAAATGCAGTGAAAATACATTAATGCCACTTCTGTGTATGCACTGCAAAGATGGATTTTCCTTTAATGATTTAATTTGACTGGTGGACGTGTTTGCATTTGTGTTTTATAATGTGTAAGTGTCATTCATTGATTTATTGAGTGTGTGTGTGTGTGTGTGCGCGCGCTGCCAATGGACCCAACGGCCTGCTGGGAGTTGTAGTTTTGTTGTATGTTTTGTCCAATTTTCTTGTGCTCCTCCCTGTCCTAATCTAGGTGATGGGACCTACCAGCTGTTCCTCATCAATGGCAAGAGGATCCAGTATTTAAGCAGAGCCGGAGAGAGAGAGAGACTGGGAGAGATTTCTTCTCCCAAGAGCCTGAGGCTGTTGTGTGACCAGACTCGGAGTGTTGCTCTTGTTGGTGTATGTTAAGCTTAAGTGTGTTGTTACGCTTAAATGTGGTGTTACGGCTGTAGTGGCAGCTTTGGTGTGTTAAGCTTAAACCAAGGTCAACTTAAATGTCTTGTGGCTGTAGTGTACAGCTTTGAATTGCTTGCCCATTGTTGAGTGTTGGAGCAGTATGGGAGTGGGTGCCATTTTTCTTTTCTCATTTTCTCCTGTTTTTTTTTTTTTTTGTTAGTTAGGAAGTAAGGTAAGAAGTCCTGTTGTTTATTTGTGTTTATTGTTGTAGGTCAATTAGGTTTTCCTTCTACCGGGTAGTGATCTTTTGTTTGTTTTGGCTTTACCTGCTCCTGAAGAACACGCTTCATTTCTTTTTCTTTTGGAGCTGTTTGTTTAGGATTCTTTTTGCACTGTATTTATCACTTATTGTAAATAAATGTATTGGAAATCTTACTTTGTGTATTGTGTGCTGGGACTCAGATAGGTTAACTTTTCTTTGTCGCTGTTCATTTTTGCTTTAAAGTTACTTTTCCCTTTTGCCCCTAGAAAATGAATTGGCAACGTAACAGTGGTATTGTGTAATTATTCGAATAGAATTGAGTCTTTTCTCTCTGTTTTGCATGCGTCTTCATAATCATTATTGTTGTTGTTGTTATTATAGAATTTTGATTTATTTTTGCCTCTGTCACAGTGTTTCTTAACCTGAATTAGCACTGTTCATAGGCAACACCAATAGGTCACACAAAATAAACATATGACCACTGGTGTACAGTATACATTACTTGGACTATTTAAATGTATTATTAAATAAAGAAAAAAAGATCGTCGCGCTGTGAAGGCAGTATACCTGCCCAGATCAGCCGATCCTTTCTAGCGATCAATGGGGAGGTGCCTGACAGTTCACATTCAACGACAATAGTAGAAGGCGCTCGGCGGCTATTTATACCATAGCGTGGACCTATCTTTCACTTCGATGGTAACTAAAAAAAAAATTCAAACTGCGATTTCTCACGATGGATATCCTCGCGCGATCGAGTGTAGATTGTGTTAAACACGATAAGAACAAAAAATTCTGCGTTTATTCCTTAAAACAGTCGTTTTTTCCCATATTGCTTCTCCTTTGCAGCTGCCATTGGCGCACGTCACGATTATAAGCGCCTCCTATTGGCGTAGGTAATGTTTACGGCACGATTATCAAGTATGTGAGGCGAACGCAACGGAATAGTCAAGTTAACCATAAATTAACATGGTGAGTAACATTTTATAAACAATATTGTCAATATTGTTTGTTTTCCCTCTATTTTGCTGATGAGAATTTCAAAATAAAGCCCTACCAGAGTCTCAATGCAACAACAGACAGTGATTGAACCGTGAATTTTGTGAACCGTTACATAATCCTATATAATTATAAAGTCAATTGTTATTATACTTTACAATATTACTGTTTGTTGTTGTATTTTTCAAAACTTGAAACGTGTGTGTGTGTGTGTGTGTGTGTGTGTGTGTGTGTGTGTGTGTGTGTCAGGTGGATTTTTTTCATGTTTTTGAAATAAGTCTCTTGCTGCTCCCCCAGCCTGCATTTATTTGATTAAAATATAGTAGCCTAGGCTGTAAACTACAGTATTGTGATATATTATTACAATTTTATATAACAGTTTCTATTTGGACATATATTAAAAGTATTATTTTTATTTTTTCCCCCTGATTTCTAATTGTGACGATCTCATAGCTTTATTTATGAAATTGTAAATGCAGTGAAAATACATTAATGCCACTTCTGTGTATGCACTGCAAAGATGGATTTTCCTTTAATGATTTAATTTGACTGGTGGACGTGTTTGCATTTGTGTTTTATAATGTGTAAGTGTCATTCATTGATTTATTGAGTGTGTGTGTGTGTGTGTGCGCGCGCTGCCAATGGACCCAACGGCCTGCTGGGAGTTGTAGTTTTGTTGTATGTTTTGTCCAATTTTCTTGTGCTCCTCCCTGTCCTAATCTAGGTGATGGGACCTACCAGCTGTTCCTCATCAATGGCAAGAGGATCCAGTATTTAAGCAGAGCCGGAGAGAGAGAGAGACTGGGAGAGATTTCTTCTCCCAAGAGCCTGAGGCTGTTGTGTGACCAGACTCGGAGTGTTGCTCTTGTTGGTGTATGTTAAGCTTAAGTGTGTTGTTACGCTTAAATGTGGTGTTACGGCTGTAGTGGCAGCTTTGGTGTGTTAAGCTTAAACCAAGGTCAACTTAAATGTCTTGTGGCTGTAGTGTACAGCTTTGAATTGCTTGCCCATTGTTGAGTGTTGGAGCAGTATGGGAGTGGGTGCCATTTTTCTTTTCTCATTTTCTCCTGTTTTTTTTTTTTTTTGTTAGTTAGGAAGTAAGGTAAGAAGTCCTGTTGTTTATTTGTGTTTATTGTTGTAGGTCAATTAGGTTTTCCTTCTACCGGGTAGTGATCTTTTGTTTGTTTTGGCTTTACCTGCTCCTGAAGAACACGCTTCATTTCTTTTTCTTTTGGAGCTGTTTGTTTAGGATTCTTTTTGCACTGTATTTATCACTTATTGTAAATAAATGTATTGGAAATCTTACTTTGTGTATTGTGTGCTGGGACTCAGATAGGTTAACTTTTCTTTGTCGCTGTTCATTTTTGCTTTAAAGTTACTTTTCCCTTTTGCCCCTAGAAAATGAATTGGCAACGTAACAGTGGTATTGTGTAATTATTCGAATAGAATTGAGTCTTTTCTCTCTGTTTTGCATGCGTCTTCATAATCATTATTGTTGTTGTTGTTATTATAGAATTTTGATTTATTTTTGCCTCTGTCACAGTGTTTCTTAACCTGAATTAGCACTGTTCATAGGCAACACCAATAGGTCACACAAAATAAACATATGACCACTGGTGTACAGTATACATTACTTGGACTATTTAAATGTATTATTAAATAAAGAAAAAAAGATCGTCGCGCTGTGAAGGCAGTATACCTGCCCAGATCAGCCGATCCTTTCTAGCGATCAATGGGGAGGTGCCTGACAGTTCACATTCAACGACAATAGTAGAAGGCGCTCGGCGGCTATTTATACCATAGCGTGGACCTATCTTTCACTTCGATGGTAACTAAAAAAAAAATTCAAACTGCGATTTCTCACGATGGATATCCTCGCGCGATCGAGTGTAGATTGTGTTAAACACGATAAGAACAAAAAATTCTGCGTTTATTCCTTAAAACAGTCGTTTTTTCCCATATTGCTTCTCCTTTGCAGCTGCCATTGGCGCACGTCACGATTATAAGCGCCTCCTATTGGCGTAGGTAATGTTTACGGCACGATTATCAAGTATGTGAGGCGAACGCAACGGAATAGTCAAGTTAACCATAAATTAACATGGTGAGTAACATTTTATAAACAATATTGTCAATATTGTTTGTTTTCCCTCTATTTTGCTGATGAGAATTTCAAAATAAAGCCCTACCAGAGTCTCAATGCAACAACAGACAGTGATTGAACCGTGAATTTTGTGAACCGTTACATAATCCTATATAATTATAAAGTCAATTGTTATTATACTTTACAATATTACTGTTTGTTGTTGTATTTTTCAAAACTTGAAACGTGTGTGTGTGTGTGTGTGTGTGTGTGTGTGTGTGTGTGTGTGTGTGTGTGTCAGGTGGATTTTTTTCATGTTTTTGAAATAAGTCTCTTGCTGCTCCCCCAGCCTGCATTTATTTGATTAAAATATAGTAGCCTAGGCTGTAAACTACAGTATTGTGATATATTATTACAATTTTATATAACAGTTTCTATTTGGACATATATTAAAAGTATTATTTTTATTTTTTCCCCCTGATTTCTAATTGTGACGATCTCATAGCTTTATTTATGAAATTGTAAATGCAGTGAAAATACATTAATGCCACTTCTGTGTATGCACTGCAAAGATGGATTTTCCTTTAATGATTTAATTTGACTGGTGGACGTGTTTGCATTTGTGTTTTATAATGTGTAAGTGTCATTCATTGATTTATTGAGTGTGTGTGTGTGTGTGTGTGCGCGCGCTGCCAATGGACCCAACGGCCTGCTGGGAGTTGTAGTTTTGTTGTATGTTTTGTCCAATTTTCTTGTGCTCCTCCCTGTCCTAATCTAGGTGATGGGACCTACCAGCTGTTCCTCATCAATGGCAAGAGGATCCAGTATTTAAGCAGAGCCGGAGAGAGAGAGAGACTGGGAGAGATTTCTTCTCCCAAGAGCCTGAGGCTGTTGTGTGACCAGACTCGGAGTGTTGCTCTTGTTGGTGTATGTTAAGCTTAAGTGTGTTGTTACGCTTAAATGTGGTGTTACGGCTGTAGTGGCAGCTTTGGTGTGTTAAGCTTAAACCAAGGTCAACTTAAATGTCTTGTGGCTGTAGTGTACAGCTTTGAATTGCTTGCCCATTGTTGAGTGTTGGAGCAGTATGGGAGTGGGTGCCATTTTTCTTTTCTCATTTTCTCCTGTTTTTTTTTTTTTTTGTTAGTTAGGAAGTAAGGTAAGAAGTCCTGTTGTTTATTTGTGTTTATTGTTGTAGGTCAATTAGGTTTTCCTTCTACCGGGTAGTGATCTTTTGTTTGTTTTGGCTTTACCTGCTCCTGAAGAACACGCTTCATTTCTTTTTCTTTTGGAGCTGTTTGTTTAGGATTCTTTTTGCACTGTATTTATCACTTATTGTAAATAAATGTATTGGAAATCTTACTTTGTGTATTGTGTGCTGGGACTCAGATAGGTTAACTTTTCTTTGTCGCTGTTCATTTTTGCTTTAAAGTTACTTTTCCCTTTTGCCCCTAGAAAATGAATTGGCAACGTAACAGTGGTATTGTGTAATTATTCGAATAGAATTGAGTCTTTTCTCTCTGTTTTGCATGCGTCTTCATAATCATTATTGTTGTTGTTGTTATTATAGAATTTTGATTTATTTTTGCCTCTGTCACAGTGTTTCTTAACCTGAATTAGCACTGTTCATAGGCAACACCAATAGGTCACACAAAATAAACATATGACCACTGGTGTACAGTATACATTACTTGGACTATTTAAATGTATTATTAAATAAAGAAAAAAAGATCGTCGCGCTGTGAAGGCAGTATACCTGCCCAGATCAGCCGATCCTTTCTAGCGATCAATGGGGAGGTGCCTGACAGTTCACATTCAACGACAATAGTAGAAGGCGCTCGGCGGCTATTTATACCATAGCGTGGACCTATCTTTCACTTCGATGGTAACTAAAAAAAAAATTCAAACTGCGATTTCTCACGATGGATATCCTCGCGCGATCGAGTGTAGATTGTGTTAAACACGATAAGAACAAAAAATTCTGCGTTTATTCCTTAAAACAGTCGTTTTTTCCCATATTGCTTCTCCTTTGCAGCTGCCATTGGCGCACGTCACGATTATAAGCGCCTCCTATTGGCGTAGGTAATGTTTACGGCACGATTATCAAGTATGTGAGGCGAACGCAACGGAATAGTCAAGTTAACCATAAATTAACATGGTGAGTAACATTTTATAAACAATATTGTCAATATTGTTTGTTTTCCCTCTATTTTGCTGATGAGAATTTCAAAATAAAGCCCTACCAGAGTCTCAATGCAACAACAGACAGTGATTGAACCGTGAATTTTGTGAACCGTTACATAATCCTATATAATTATAAAGTCAATTGTTATTATACTTTACAATATTACTGTTTGTTGTTGTATTTTTCAAAACTTGAAACGTGTGTGTGTGTGTGTGTGTGTGTGTGTGTGTGTGTGTGTGTGTGTGTCAGGTGGATTTTTTTCATGTTTTTGAAATAAGTCTCTTGCTGCTCCCCCAGCCTGCATTTATTTGATTAAAATATAGTAGCCTAGGCTGTAAACTACAGTATTGTGATATATTATTACAATTTTATATAACAGTTTCTATTTGGACATATATTAAAAGTATTATTTTTATTTTTTCCCCCTGATTTCTAATTGTGACGATCTCATAGCTTTATTTATGAAATTGTAAATGCAGTGAAAATACATTAATGCCACTTCTGTGTATGCACTGCAAAGATGGATTTTCCTTTAATGATTTAATTTGACTGGTGGACGTGTTTGCATTTGTGTTTTATAATGTGTAAGTGTCATTCATTGATTTATTGAGTGTGTGTGTGTGTGTGTGCGCGCGCTGCCAATGGACCCAACGGCCTGCTGGGAGTTGTAGTTTTGTTGTATGTTTTGTCCAATTTTCTTGTGCTCCTCCCTGTCCTAATCTAGGTGATGGGACCTACCAGCTGTTCCTCATCAATGGCAAGAGGATCCAGTATTTAAGCAGAGCCGGAGAGAGAGAGAGACTGGGAGAGATTTCTTCTCCCAAGAGCCTGAGGCTGTTGTGTGACCAGACTCGGAGTGTTGCTCTTGTTGGTGTATGTTAAGCTTAAGTGTGTTGTTACGCTTAAATGTGGTGTTACGGCTGTAGTGGCAGCTTTGGTGTGTTAAGCTTAAACCAAGGTCAACTTAAATGTCTTGTGGCTGTAGTGTACAGCTTTGAATTGCTTGCCCATTGTTGAGTGTTGGAGCAGTATGGGAGTGGGTGCCATTTTTCTTTTCTCATTTTCTCCTGTTTTTTTTTTTTTTTGTTAGTTAGGAAGTAAGGTAAGAAGTCCTGTTGTTTATTTGTGTTTATTGTTGTAGGTCAATTAGGTTTTCCTTCTACCGGGTAGTGATCTTTTGTTTGTTTTGGCTTTACCTGCTCCTGAAGAACACGCTTCATTTCTTTTTCTTTTGGAGCTGTTTGTTTAGGATTCTTTTTGCACTGTATTTATCACTTATTGTAAATAAATGTATTGGAAATCTTACTTTGTGTATTGTGTGCTGGGACTCAGATAGGTTAACTTTTCTTTGTCGCTGTTCATTTTTGCTTTAAAGTTACTTTTCCCTTTTGCCCCTAGAAAATGAATTGGCAACGTAACAGTGGTATTGTGTAATTATTCGAATAGAATTGAGTCTTTTCTCTCTGTTTTGCATGCGTCTTCATAATCATTATTGTTGTTGTTGTTATTATAGAATTTTGATTTATTTTTGCCTCTGTCACAGTGTTTCTTAACCTGAATTAGCACTGTTCATAGGCAACACCAATAGGTCACACAAAATAAACATATGACCACTGGTGTACAGTATACATTACTTGGACTATTTAAATGTATTATTAAATAAAGAAAAAAAGATCGTCGCGCTGTGAAGGCAGTATACCTGCCCAGATCAGCCGATCCTTTCTAGCGATCAATGGGGAGGTGCCTGACAGTTCACATTCAACGACAATAGTAGAAGGCGCTCGGCGGCTATTTATACCATAGCGTGGACCTATCTTTCACTTCGATGGTAACTAAAAAAAAAATTCAAACTGCGATTTCTCACGATGGATATCCTCGCGCGATCGAGTGTAGATTGTGTTAAACACGATAAGAACAAAAAATTCTGCGTTTATTCCTTAAAACAGTCGTTTTTTCCCATATTGCTTCTCCTTTGCAGCTGCCATTGGCGCACGTCACGATTATAAGCGCCTCCTATTGGCGTAGGTAATGTTTACGGCACGATTATCAAGTATGTGAGGCGAACGCAACGGAATAGTCAAGTTAACCATAAATTAACATGGTGAGTAACATTTTATAAACAATATTGTCAATATTGTTTGTTTTCCCTCTATTTTGCTGATGAGAATTTCAAAATAAAGCCCTACCAGAGTCTCAATGCAACAACAGACAGTGATTGAACCGTGAATTTTGTGAACCGTTACATAATCCTATATAATTATAAAGTCAATTGTTATTATACTTTACAATATTACTGTTTGTTGTTGTATTTTTCAAAACTTGAAACGTGTGTGTGTGTGTGTGTGTGTGTGTGTGTGTGTGTGTGTGTGTGTGTCAGGTGGATTTTTTTCATGTTTTTGAAATAAGTCTCTTGCTGCTCCCCCAGCCTGCATTTATTTGATTAAAATATAGTAGCCTAGGCTGTAAACTACAGTATTGTGATATATTATTACAATTTTATATAACAGTTTCTATTTGGACATATATTAAAAGTATTATTTTTATTTTTTCCCCCTGATTTCTAATTGTGACGATCTCATAGCTTTATTTATGAAATTGTAAATGCAGTGAAAATACATTAATGCCACTTCTGTGTATGCACTGCAAAGATGGATTTTCCTTTAATGATTTAATTTGACTGGTGGACGTGTTTGCATTTGTGTTTTATAATGTGTAAGTGTCATTCATTGATTTATTGAGTGTGTGTGTGTGTGTGTGCGCGCGCTGCCAATGGACCCAACGGCCTGCTGGGAGTTGTAGTTTTGTTGTATGTTTTGTCCAATTTTCTTGTGCTCCTCCCTGTCCTAATCTAGGTGATGGGACCTACCAGCTGTTCCTCATCAATGGCAAGAGGATCCAGTATTTAAGCAGAGCCGGAGAGAGAGAGAGACTGGGAGAGATTTCTTCTCCCAAGAGCCTGAGGCTGTTGTGTGACCAGACTCGGAGTGTTGCTCTTGTTGGTGTATGTTAAGCTTAAGTGTGTTGTTACGCTTAAATGTGGTGTTACGGCTGTAGTGGCAGCTTTGGTGTGTTAAGCTTAAACCAAGGTCAACTTAAATGTCTTGTGGCTGTAGTGTACAGCTTTGAATTGCTTGCCCATTGTTGAGTGTTGGAGCAGTATGGGAGTGGGTGCCATTTTTCTTTTCTCATTTTCTCCTGTTTTTTTTTTTTTTTGTTAGTTAGGAAGTAAGGTAAGAAGTCCTGTTGTTTATTTGTGTTTATTGTTGTAGGTCAATTAGGTTTTCCTTCTACCGGGTAGTGATCTTTTGTTTGTTTTGGCTTTACCTGCTCCTGAAGAACACGCTTCATTTCTTTTTCTTTTGGAGCTGTTTGTTTAGGATTCTTTTTGCACTGTATTTATCACTTATTGTAAATAAATGTATTGGAAATCTTACTTTG
Organism: Leuciscus leuciscus; assembly: GCF_965113295.1. Lineage (NCBI taxonomy): Eukaryota > Metazoa > Chordata > Actinopteri > Cypriniformes > Leuciscidae > Leuciscus > Leuciscus leuciscus. The sequence continues at coordinate 3,935,121 of NC_138742.1, forward strand.
TGTATTGTGTGCTGGGACTCAGATAGGTTAACTTTTCTTTGTCGCTGTTCATTTTTGCTTTAAAGTTACTTTTCCCTTTTGCCCCTAGAAAATGAATTGGCAACGTAACAGTGGTATTGTGTAATTATTCGAATAGAATTGAGTCTTTTCTCTCTGTTTTGCATGCGTCTTCATAATCATTATTGTTGTTGTTGTTATTATAGAATTTTGATTTATTTTTGCCTCTGTCACAGTGTTTCTTAACCTGAATTAGCACTGTTCATAGGCAACACCAATAGGTCACACAAAATAAACATATGACCACTGGTGTACAGTATACATTACTTGGACTATTTAAATGTATTATTAAATAAAGAAAAAAAGATCGTCGCGCTGTGAAGGCAGTATACCTGCCCAGATCAGCCGATCCTTTCTAGCGATCAATGGGGAGGTGCCTGACAGTTCACATTCAACGACAATAGTAGAAGGCGCTCGGCGGCTATTTATACCATAGCGTGGACCTATCTTTCACTTCGATGGTAACTAAAAAAAAAATTCAAACTGCGATTTCTCACGATGGATATCCTCGCGCGATCGAGTGTAGATTGTGTTAAACACGATAAGAACAAAAAATTCTGCGTTTATTCCTTAAAACAGTCGTTTTTTCCCATATTGCTTCTCCTTTGCAGCTGCCATTGGCGCACGTC